>NC_090742.1:17394853-17412353 GCF_036898095.1 Palaemon carinicauda
ATTTCTACTTTTCGGTTGAGAGAGAGAGAGAGAGAGAGAGAGAGAGAGAGAGAGAGAGAAGATTTTTAGGACAAGGTATAGGAAAGAACTCATCCTTAGAATGGTGATGTCACTTGAGAGAGAGAGAGAGAGAGAGAGAGAGAGAGAGAGAGAGGTTGGAGGACACTTTTGAGTCGACGGTAAATCCACACCGAGCTGTGAAAACGAGACCAGAATTTTCAAGAGGGAAGAAACGACGGTAAATCCACACCGAGCTGTGAAAACGAGACCAGAATTTTCAAGAGGGAGAAAGAAGAGGAAATTGAAAATCTAAGGGACGAATCCAAAGGTTTTGGAAAAGAAAAATAAATAGATCTTTTGGAGTTTGGCAAAAGAACAATCTTTAGTTTCCAGAGAGCCTCCCTCAATACAAATGGCAGAATTGTCCACAAATAGGTGAATATCTCTCTCTCTCTCTCTCTCTCTCTCTCTCTCTCTCTCTCTCTCTCTCTCTCTCTCTCTCATAAATCTCTTGGGCTTCGCCCTCTTTCGTATTAGTGAAGAACAAATCGACTGGATGGCTTACTCTCTCTCTCTCTCTCTCTCTCTCTCTCTCTCTCTCTCTCTCTCTCTCTCTCTCTCTCTCTCTCTCTCTCTAATAGCTGCATTTAGCATATAAACGACAACTTCAACCAATGTTGTCGTTAAATGCTGTTGATTGTACCCCGTCCAGAGATGGCATCAGGCAGATCCCATATGAGGCAACGTCTCAATTTCTGCGTCCATCAGAGGGTATCTGTTGTAGAGTGAATTGTTACTCACAGTTCATAGGAAGTTTTAAGGGCTCTCTACCTCTCTGTTACTTTTCCAGCTTACTTTTCCATTTTGACTAACCAACGAGCAAAGCACAGATAAACCCATTGAACGGTTCTCGGAATATTTTAGAATATTAGATTTGTAAAAAATGAGTTTATTTGTGACTAGTTCATCTCATGCTAAAGGAGTCTAACAAGAGGGGCTATTAGCGACATGCATCAGTACTATATCTTTTCAAAAGGACTGTCAATAGAAAATCAGAAATATCTTGGTATTAACAGGGATGAACTTATTCTATTAAAAATAACCTTAAATAAATAAAGGTGCATTGCCTTTGTTTCTTTCATAAAGACAATTTGTTCTCTTGAAGTTTGGAGGATTCATATTTCCTAGATTTTCAAGTTAGTCCTTGTGGATTTTGCAAAATGGGAGAGATGGAGAGACATGAAAGACCTGTTAGTGAGAGCTATATTTCTTCTGTTGATTAATGTCGTATTTTTTCTTTTTGCAAAATTCTTACACCTTTTGAGGGAGGAATTGCTGAGTTTGAGTCCGAATTAGGTTCCTTGTAATTTGTCATCTGAAGAGTCGTCTTCTGAACATTCTAGTGGTCTCTCTTCATATTGTGTTGAATCCTATAAACTCCGAGTTGCTTGAAATTTGCTTGTTCTGCTTGTACGGTTTTGTTGTTTTTCATTCCTCTTCGTGGTGTTTGTTACCGTATTTGTTGCCACTTCAGAGAAACGTATGGTTGGTAGATTATCTGTTAATATGGTGTTCATTATTGAGGGGTAGAATCCTTCTTGACGCTGCTTGAAATTTATTGCAGCTGAACGTTATTCAGGATGCTATTTATATTAGTTTAACAACTCCCCGTACTGTTACTTTGGCGTAACTTGTAGTGGATGCTGCATCTCTGTTCGCCTTTATCTCTTGCATTTTATTTTTTGATTATATCCTATCTCACTGGTTATTTTGCTGCTAAATTTCTGTATTATTAATTGCAGTTGACATTTCTTTGTATTGCTGTATATTCCTTGAATGTATGGTCATATGATGAACACTCAGAGCATATTTTGAAGTTTTTATCTTTAAAACATTCATTATACAGATGCTCATGAGAATGACATGTATAGCAAAATGACAATTTCACAAAAATATCCTGTTTAATATATTTATTTCATGTATATGTAAGCCAAAAAGATACATATATTAAGAAAACATTGCATTGGCTATACATTTCTTGAAATGTGAGGAGAAAGAGAAAAAGGGGGGGGGGGGTGAGGTGCATTTAGAGTTGACAGTAATTCTACACTGAGCTGTGACAACGGGACACACACATACACCCAGCAAACATTGCATTTGGCTATACCTGTACATACATACATACATACATACATACATACATACATACATACATACATACATGCATGAAACAAACATTGCATTAGGCTACACATTTCCTGAAACGTGAGGACAGACCAGCAGATAAAGGAAAAATGACGACGCCATTAAGATTTAATTTCTGAAGATAAATCGTAACTTTGAAATGAATCGTCTGATGTCTTTACGAGTGGACTTTCTTGTAAGGCTGAGGAGCTGGAAGGAAAAAAAGGAAAGATTAATTGAGAGAGAGAGAGAGAGAGAGAGAGAGAGAGAGAGAGAGAGAGAGAGGAGAGAGAGAGAGAGAGAGAGATGGGAGCATCTTTAGGACAAGGTACAGGAAAGAACTTATCCTTGAAGTGGTGATGTCACTTGAGAGAGAGAGAGAGAGAGAGAGAGAGAGAGAGAGAGAGAGAGAGAGAGAGAGAGAGATATGGGAGCATCTTTAGGACAAGGTACAGGAAAGAACTTATTCTTGAAGTGGTGATGTCACTTGAGAGAGAGAGAGAGAGAGAGAGAGAGAGAGAGAGAGAGAGAGAGAGAGAGAGAGAGAGAGAGAGAGAGAGAGAGTGGGGGGGGGGGGGCGTTGTCTTCGCTCTCCTGCTCAAAATGTATTTAGTGCCCCAAACTTCAGAATTTTTCCTCTCATTCTTGACAAACTTTCGACATAAATCTTCATTAAGCTGTTACGCTTTACAGTATACCTGGTTACGCCGAAAGGCCAACATTTTTTGCACGCATTAATTTCGTCTTTTATTTTCTTGTCTGGTTTCATCACTTTTCCTTTGTTGTTATGTAATTGTACGCTATTTTACACACATACAAACGCGTACATACATTTCTTCAAATGGTATGAATGTTATATATATTTTGAAGAGGGGATGTTAGTAGCTGGTAAAATCAATTAACCACAGTGAATGTATAGAGCCTGAAACACATTAATTTTAAAAGGAAAGGTTTGAATGTTAAAAATATTTTTTAGATGGGATATTAGTAGCTGTGAAAGGGAATTAACCACAATGAAAGTATATAGCTTGGAACACTATTATTTTCAAAGGAAAGATATGGATGTTAAATACATTTTTGAGATGGGATGTTAGCAGCTGTTAATAGAAATTAACCCAATGAATGTATAGAGCCTGAGACACATTTATTTTCAAATGAAAGATATGGATGTTAAATATATTTTTGAGATGGGATGTTAGTAGCTGTTAAAGGGAATTAACCACAATGAATGTATCGAATCTGAAAGGTATCAAGCCTATTAAATGTGGAAACGATATAAAAATGTAAAAAAAAGTCATCACTATAGATAGATAAGTGTATCAGAGAGAGCTGAAGAGGTTCGGCTAAGTTAAGAAACGAATGATATTAAAATTATTATCATTATTATTATTATGATTAAGATTATTTTTGTTTAAAAAAATTATTATTATTATTATTATTATTATTATTATTATTATTATTATTATTATTATTATTATTATTATTATTATTATTATTATTATTATTATTATTATCAAATGAGAAATGAAAATCGTTTTTCTCTAGAGGGCATATGCTTGAGCCTCTGCTGGGAATCAAAAGGATTTATATCCTGATTGGAACAGATGTGCATGGTGATTATTTAAATATATATATATATATATATATATATATATATATATATATATATATATATGTATATATACACATATATATATATATATATATATATATATATATATTTATATATCTATATATAGGTATGTATATACACACACACACACACACATATATATATATATATATATATATATATATATATATATATATATACATATATGTGTGTGTGTGTGTGTATATACATACCTATATATATATATATATATATATATATATATATATATATATATATATATATATATATAAATGTGTGTATGTATGTGCGTTTATACAAACACACATTAACACGTGTATATATATATATGTATATATATATATATATATATATATATATATATATATATATGTGTGTGTGTGTGTGTGTGTGTGTGTGTGTGTATCACGTTCAATCATATCCTCTAATCTTGCATCATACCACCTGCCATCGTAACGTAAGGTACAAAATGAAAATGATTTTGAAGTCTAAAAAAAAAAAAAGATTATCATCAGTAAATATCAAACGAAATGACCAAAACACGCCAGACTCCATGGCAATTGGCTCCCCTATTGTTGCTATCGACCTCCTAGACTTCACCTGCCTCGCTCTGTTATCTGATTTCTCCCATTTTTATATATAAATCTCCCATCCATGACATGGGAGTGCTTCGAGTCCACTTCTTCACGTTGTTGCGAGCAAGGAGGTCGGTGTTCAGAGAGGAAATTCCGGTCGAAGCGTTCCTTCATGGCGGGTGGGTTTACTAGCCACTCTAGGATACGCAAAGTCTCGTATATCCTTTGGGTGGCAGCTGGTACTTGCTGTGTCTCGGCGACGCTGGGTATGATTTTCCTTCCTTAGATCATCTATTTATTAATTCTCTAATAATGATTTTGTTTTTCTATATCTATTAGTCTACCTTTAGGTGTCCCTATGGAATTTATCTTTCTTATACCGTTTTTTATTTTTGTTTTCTATTAATGATTTTGTTTATCCATATTTATTAGTTTACTTTTGAATGTTTGCGTTATTAGAAACATCCTGTCAACATATGTCTAACGAGAATTAAAAAAGTTTCAGAACATTTTAACAAGTTAATGGCTATAATCTTTTCTACTATTTGGGGCTCACTTTTTATTTGGTTATGACCTGAAAATTACTGGTGCCAGTTTAGTATGTGGCCTATCTTTTTTATTCTGGTTTAGTATGTGGCCTACCTGGCTTGTTAGGTTAGGTTAGGTTTGGTAAGGTTAGGTTAGTTTAGGTTAGGTTAAGCCACATACTAAAACAGATAGAATTTCGTAGACCATGTTCGAAAGGTAGGCCACATACTAAACCGGCACCAAATTACTTATATAGAATGAATGTTGTAGTTGTTAAATGGAAAATATAAAGTTATTGAGATTGATTGTCTATATATATTGTTTTTGTGGTATAATGAGAGCTCAAATGGTAGGTTATAAAGAAATAAGACATATTGTAAAACATCAACCTAGATAAAAAAACAGTAAGATCAAATGGTGGGCTGTTATAAAGGGACATTAGTTGGAATTAGTTGTTGTTATTGGAGAGAACGGTAGACGATGTCAAGGTAGATTGAGATAAAAGTAAAGATTGGGAATCTCATTATTAATTTATTTTCGGTACAGGTAAAATAAGCTTAATCATAGTAATAAGAATAAGCTAAGAAGCTTTGCACCTATCTATAAAGCGATAGAGTGCCCGCAAACTTATTTTGCGGAGTGAGTAATAAGGAACCAGGAACTAGGAACCAGGGACGTTGCTAAGCGCAGAGGTTATGGCGAAAGCCGAAATATCCTTAAAATCAGGGTAGCGTAAGGTAGATACAAATATTGTGCATTATATGTAAGGGCGGAAGAAGTGCTGTTGATGAACGCCCTGCTTGTGTGGTAAATATGTCTGAACGGGTTTACAAAGTTTATTTATCTACTGTAGTGTCAGATTAAATGTGCCCAGTTAACTGATGTCTTGTTTACTGTTAAGTCATTTCACCCATAGTATTGAATGTCTTTCTACTGCCGTCTGTCATGGAAAAGTATTAATAACGATTCTTTGGTGTTTTATTAGGTGACTATGATAATTATCATCGCTAGAGATCTAGATATTGAAAAATCATAGAAGGTTGGTTGTTGTTTTAGATTTTTTTTTTTTTTTTTTTTTTTTTTTTTGTCTTAAGGCTGCCTAAAAGGGTATAAGGGGCCTGGCGTGGACTTCTGAATTCTGACTGCCTAGGGAATATTGAGCTGTTGATGTTTACAAGTTGAGCGCCAAACTATAGAGTATAATCCCTGAATTTTCTCTGAAGAAATATCCATAAATGTTCTTTTGCGATTTGAGCAATTTATACTTCTAATAATACCCATCATAACTTTTACTTCAAATTGCAACTGCGGTTTTTTGTTTCCAAATTTTCCATGGATACTGAATGGCCTTCCAGGTCCTAGTGATTGCACGCATGGCCGAAATTCATATATGCATATCCATCCATCCTTTCTGATCTTTCTGCTTTCTTCTTAGAAGGCCCTCTGCAACAGCTATAAATTTCAGGAAATAACGAAATCCATGGTTATTTCCCAACTTCAATTTATTCAATATTTGATTAAAGAGGAACATAAGGCAAAATTAATGTCTGATTTGACTGTGAAGTGTCATTTTTGTATATGGAATAAGTTTTTTACTTTTGCTATTGCGTTCAAATCCTTCAAAGTCCTTTAGTCAACCCATATTTTCTAGGTTATGAAATAGTGGCTAAATTTACCCGAGGTAATAGTACGGAATTGTTCTCATATATACATTTGAGGAATCTCCTTATAGAAATTACAAGACTAAATAATAAAGATCTGGGTTTTTATAAATACCAGCGTCTTTAGTAGTAATGTTATAGTTGACTAATATATCACTATTAGTACAACAGATTCAGGACACACGTACCCACAACCAGGTAACTTATTATTATTATTATTATTATTATTATTATTATTATTATTATTATTATTATTATTATTATTATTATTATTATTATATCATTATCATTAAGCTACAACCCTAGTTGGAAAAGTAGGATGCTATAAGCCCAAGGGTTCCAACAGGGAGAAAAATAGCTCAGTGAAGAAAGGAAATAAGGAAATAAAGTAGCTAGAGAGAAATAATGAACAGTTAAAATAATATATTCTAAGAACAGAAACAACATCAAAACTTCTTGCATATATAAACTATAAAAAGAGACTTATGTCAGCCTGTTCAACATGAAAAACATTAGGTGCAAGTTGAACTTTTGACCTTCCACCGATTCAGCTACCAGATTAGGAAGATCATTCCACCATACGATTACGGTTTTAAAAAAGGTACGAGCTACTAAAGAGATCTACACCAAAGGTTGATTCTTCAGTCACGTAAGTGGGAAAGTGCCTGGCTTAGTATAAAACGGAGTGAGGCCAAGTAGGCGCCTGAAATTATAATTCATGCGCTTTTGAAAAGGGCGAAACACAAACTTGGAAATGAAAAGAATTTTTTTTTCTCTCGCTTAACTTGGTGGACGTGAAAGAGCTTTCTTTCGGCAAAATAAAAATCACTGTGCGGTAAATTGTTTATCTTTATTCTTACTAACTACCTTTAGAAATTAAATCCGTTTTATAGCTCAAGACAAGAAAATATTACAAGAATATGAGGAATGCAACTTCTTTTGTCACACACATACTGTGTGTGTGCATATATATATATATATATATATATATATATATATATATATATATATAGATATATATATGTATATATATATACATACATACATACATACATACATATATATATATGTATATATATATATATGTATATATATATATATATATATATATATATATATATATATATATATATGTGTGTGTGTGTGTGTGTGAGTGTGCGCGCGCTTATCTGTTTGTCTATGTGCATGTACGTATGCGTGAGCTTATGTGTGTGCGCCTGGTTGTGTGCTAGCATGCATGCGTGTGTTTGATTGGACATGTTATATGTTCATTTGTCTGTCATGTTGAATTGCCTATTTCTTTCAATTATTTTTCCTAACCTTTAAGAATTGAAATATAACAATGCCAGTCTTTACTAGACACACTTTGTTAACTTACTCTATATCAAATTATCTATAGGTTCGACTGCTGGCGAACAAGTATCAACTACTACAACTGGATATAATGATTCAACAACAGCTTATGTGAGAACAGTACCTCCACCGACAACTCTAATAGAAAATGCCTCATCTGAAGCTGCCATAAAGAATGAAACTGTACAGACAACTTCTTTAGATACAACTATACAATCTACATCTTCAAAAATGGATCCACCACCAACAACAACGAATGCAGTGACTACTTTACCTCCAACTGTTTCAAGTCCTGATCCACCAACAACTATTGCAAAGACTGATCCAACCACAACTATTTCAAGCACAGAACCACTAACAACTGTTGAAACGTCTGATCCACTCACAACTATTTCAAGCACAGATCCACCAACAAATACTGTAAAGACTGGTCCACCAACAACTAATTCATGGACTCATCTGGCAACAACAACTTTAAATACTGATCTACCTATTAAGATTTCAAGCAGTGATCTACCAAAAACTACAGTGAGCACTGATCCACCCACAACCATTTCAAGCAATGATATACCAACAACTATAGTAAAGACTGCTTCACCAACAACTGAGTCAAGCACTAAGCCACCAACAACTACAGTAAAGACTGATCAACCCGCAACTATTTTAAGCACTGATCCACCAACAACTAATTCAAGCATCAATCCACCAACAAGTATATCAAGCACTGATTCACCAACAACTACAGTAAAGACTACTCTGCCAACAACTACTGTAAACACTGAGCCACTAACAACTACTGTAGAGACTACTGATCCACCAACCACTGTACAAATGAAGGATTCGACTACAACTACCGTAAAGGATGATTTGTTCACAACTATTTCAATTACTGATCTGCCAACAACTGCTGCAAAGACTGACCCACCAGCAAATGTTTTCAGCACTGATTCACGAACAACTACTCTGTTGACTCATCTACCCACAACTTTTCCCAGCACTGGTCTGCCAACAACAGCAGGTAAGCCTGATACACCAACAGCTACAGTACAGCCTAGTGTAGCATCAAACACTGTAAAGAATGATGCAAAATTAACTACCTTAGGTATACCAACAACTGTAAACACTAACTCACCTACAACTCTTGTAAATAAAGACATGCCAACTTCTGTGAAATCTACTACACCAGTTACAGAGACTGATTCATTGGCTACCTCCGAAAAGATTGGCCTAACCACAACTGCAGAAACAATTACACTTTCTATAAATAAAACTGACTCACCAATTACATCTACAAAAACTGAGATAACAACGTCCTTGAAAAGTTATTTATCAACATCTTCAAAAACATATGAACAGACAGGGTCCCCAGAATTAACTTCAAATTCCAATTCCTTAACTACAGTTGAAGGAAGCGATTCTTCAACAACAAATACAAAGGAAGATCAAACTCTAACCATTGGAACTACTAATATCCCAGTTACAACTATAAGAACTGTGCCATCATCAACAAATTTAACAACTGAGCAGCAGATACCAGTTGTAGAAACTGCCTCTATAGCCACAACTGCTATGACTGAAAAACCAACAACGATTTTAAATACTGACCCTCTAGAGACTTCAGTGGCAGTTAATTCACACGCGACATCCACAAATGCAGATTTGTCAACAACCACGCAAATAGCTGACACAATCAAATCTACTATTGAGGCTAACCTACTGACAACAACTGTAACAACTAATCCCCTAGTAGCAACTTCCCAGCAGACAGAACTAACATCAAAACTTCTGACAACAACAACAGTCCAGACTGAAGCAACAACTACTGATCTCCCAGTTACATCACTTCAGACTGATCCAAAAACAACCTGGCTAAAAACAGATCATCCTTCAACAACTGTAAAGACTGGCTTGCCAACAACATATGCTGAAAATAAACTACTAACAACAACCATAAAGGCTAATGTGATAGAAACAACTGAATCTTCTATTCCACAAGTATCAACCGAAAAGGAGGATGCATTAACAACAACAGTTGTAACAAATGTGAATTCTGAACTTCCAACAAGTTTAAAGTTTGATTTTCCAACTACAACTCTAATGCCTGATTCCTCATTAACAACTGTAAAAAAAGATAAGACAACTGTAGTTGCAGAGACCCCTCTTAAAACAACCACAGAGAATGGTATAATAACAAGTGCAGAAAAGATGGATGTACAAACAACAGCTGTAAGAACTGACCCAATAACAACTGTGAACATTAACATACCAGTAACAACTGCTAATGTTGAGTCACATACTACCACTTCAAGAAGTGAAACACCTAAAGTGACCTTAAGTACAGATCTACCGGTAACAACGCTAAGCACAGATCTTCCAATAATTACTACAAAGACTAACTCACATACTACTACTGTAGATACAGAAGTACCGACAACTTTGAAGTTTACAGAAACAACAGTGACTGTTGAAACTAGTCCACTAAAGGCTACTGTAAATGTTGAATCACCATCAACCAATGCAATGGCAAATGCAATAACAACCGGAGCAAGGACCAATTTACCAACAGTCTTTGATACAGTTGAACCAATGACTTCAATGAGAACTAATACACAGCCTGTGACTGTGGCAACAAATGAATTAACAACAACTTCAACGAATCATGTTCCAACTCAAACTACGGATGATGGAATTCTAATGGCTTCAAGTTCAGGTGTTCCCGGACCATTTTCTGAGACTTCCTCTATGGCAAGAAGTACATCTCAGTATTCTGGTCCCTTGGGGTACATAAGTACACTGACCACTACAGCAATTAGTTATGTAACAAGTTTAGTCACCAATTCTCCATTTAGTTCAGAATCAGGATCTGCTAACACTAAAACAGAATCATTGCTAAATCAAAAGAACACTGCTTCCTCAGATATTACATCCCCTGTGACTCAGAAGATTGATTCTATTACTACAGTCTCTTTAACAACTGTGAATCCAGTTAAAGCACAGCCTCTTACAGCACCACCTACTGTAGTAGCAATTACAAGTACTTTATCTACAACTCACTCTGCAGACCATGTCTCATCTCCAGGTATGCACAAAATCTCATTAATTTGTGACCATTGAATATTTTAGTCTTATTCAGGGTAACCTTTTCATAATAAAGGACTGTACCATTTCTATCATTTGCTATGAGTGATGTTTTAAACTTCCTAGTTTTGACACTGAAATACCTCAAGCTGGCCAAATAATATAGAATGAGCATTTAAAATGGATAAAACTTGCTTAGCTATGGCGATTTAAAGTTTTTAAAACTGTCGTTATCAAAATAATTAGTTTTGATATTTTGTTATCAAAGTTTGCCTCTTGTCAATCCTCAAAATACAGTATATGAATAACATTCTATTTCCATATCTTCTTTTCTGATATGAGAAGGAACTGGTCTAGTTTAAAATGCTACTTCAATATGAAGATGAAACTGTTTAGGAAGATGTATAGCATCTACGTTTTACTATTTTCTTTTTGATTAATAAAAAGATAAAAAAAAATCTTTTTGACATTATAACAATATATCAAAATGAATTATATGGTTCATGGATAAGTTGAATTCAGAATTAAGATATGCATATGAAATTCAACTGATTCACCTCTTGAGAGCAATATATCATTTCATTAATATGATACGTATTATTATGTGTGATTCTACATTAGTTTTTTTTAACAGAAACCACACAACCAATAAGGTATACAAGTCCTTCATCTTCTACAACGGTTACAAGGCCTCCAACGACAACTTCCACTCAGAAACCAGTTACAACGCCCTTAGCTTCAATTGCGACTTCTACAACTACCTCAACTACTACATCTGTTAAACCACAGTCAACTACTAGGAGATCAACGACAACCACAGCAACAACAACCTCGTCACCAACCACCACTAGCACTTCAATAATTAAATCTTCATCAGTCCATGATTCCTCTACTTCTTCAATTTCTTCAGTAAAAGTACCTTCTAGTAACATGACTCAAGGTAATAATGAATCAAAGGTTACGCAATCATATACTTCTTTGGTACCCTCACATTCAGAGCTGTATATGAATAGCACAGCTAGCACCATCCCTGTAAATGTTACAACTGCCTTGACTGCAACTACTACTACTGATCAGGGAACTGTTGTTACTTCTGAATCAAAGGAACCAGAATCTTCTAGTACTGTGCCCTTGTCATTATCACAAACCACCTCCCCACTTATACAAACCAAACAAGTAACATCTTTTTCGAACTCTCCAGTTAAATCAAATGATGTAACATCTGATGTGGCTACTCCCTCTACAACTTATGATCAGCACTTCTCTACTTTAGAGGCCCAGCCTACAACCAGTGAGATTATTTCAATAGATATGACGTCAACAAGTAATACTTACAATTATCCTACAACCTTACAAACTGCATCAAGATCTTTGGCAACAACTGTTGCCACACCAGTTGATTTAACTTCTGCTAATAATCCGTCATCAGAAGATGTTCCTTCATCAACAACCATTCCATCAGTAACAATTACATCAACTGAGTCTAACAATGAAAAAGCATCTACTGTAACTGTATTTGCCAGCACAACTGATTCCAGAGCATCTGCCTCAATCACATCTGTTTTCACAGCTCCTGAATCCACAACGCATTCTGGATTAAGTCACACTACCACTACATCAAAGATGACTACTACAGAGAATGTATTGCAAGACCGTCCTCCATCAACAAGCATTCCTCCAGTTATATCCACATCTACCGAGTCTACGGAAACCAAAACATCTGTTTCCACATTATCTGATTTTAAAGTTTATGCACCAACAACATCTGTATCTACTACACACCCATTAAGTCGCACAACTACTACCCTAGCGTTGACAACATCCGGGACTACTGGTACTACAGCATTGTTGCCAACTACAAGTAAATCACCACTAACAATGACAACACCAGTTACAACAAAAGTAGCAGAAGCAACAACTGTAAGCCAACCAGAGACAAAGATATCATCAACAATACGGTCGACCATAACTGACCCAACAATTTCTTATTCACTTGATAATTTAGGAGGTTCAAATTCAGGAGGTTCAACATTAGCAATGAATACTGCCAGTCAACAAGAATTATACTCATCAGCAACTACAAAGAAATTTTCAGAAATAACAGAAAATCAAGTACTTCCTTCAACAACTTCAGGAATAGCAATGTCTGAAACATCTCATGTGAATACCAATTCACCACATTCATCCTCAGAAGGTTCATTATCAACTTCTGACGTCCAATCAAAATCAGAATCTTTGATCTCAAGTTCCCAGTCATTCACTGAGAAATCACCATTAACATCAAATGGTGATTTGTTTAAAGGAACCTATCAACAATATAAAACCACGGAATCTGGCTTGACTATTACTGAAGGACCATCATCATCCATAGAGTTCAGTGGAAATTCATCACTAGGAAATCATACCACACTGTCAGCAACAACAGAGGTATCGAAAATGTTCCTTGATCAGTTGTCATCTGAATCAACATTAGTCTCAGAAACACAATCATCAACTTTAGAGCCATCAACAATAATAAATCAGCAGGCAACAAAGCAAATAACATCATCAACATCGACAACACCAAAAATGAGTCAGATAACATCAACAACATCAACTACAACAACAAGTATGTCAACATCAACAGCGTCTACTATGTCCAGAATATCAAAAGTTTCCTCCCAAACCAAGGTTGTTACTCAAAGCATCACTCCAAAAGTAACCAAAGAACTTACATCAATTACAAATGCTAAAACAACAACAGACCACCCTGCAATTACAGAACTGCTCACAACTGAGAGTCCCCCACTAGTCAACGATTCTTTCAGCACACATGATCAGTTACACACAGAAGAATTCTTAGGAGTCACAACTGCAATTTCGGAAGGTACTGAGACAGACTTCTCTTCTACCACTGAATTGTCTACTCAAACAGACACATCTTCAATGTCAACAGATCTGATGGCATCAACATCAAATGAAAAATTTCCTTCTACAACAGAATTTACAGAATCTTCATTAGCATCAGAGACTTCATCATATACGGATTGGTCATCTGATTCATCGTCACTATCAGATTCTTCTACTACAAATTTAGCTTCATCAACAGAATTATCTACAGAACTAACACAGTCCCCTACAACCACACCATCGACCACAACACCTGTCCCGACAATGCCATTTTATCGTTTTACATCAACTACTTCCACAACATCCACAACGACATCATCCTCTACGGTCAAAGCCAAAACGCCATTAACTGGAGCCTCACAACCATCTACAGCCTCCAGAAGTGTTTCAGATGATCTGAAAACTCCTGCAACTGATATTTTAACCAGCACTACTGAATCATTCCCTTATACTAGTACATTAACAGCAGATAGTATTCAGTCAACTACGGAAACTGTAACATCAGATCTTCCAACATCAACAGATTTCTTGTCAACTACAGATAGCCATGATTTGTCAACCACAGAGTTGACTACTGCAATTACAGAAACAGATTCAACAACATCTCTTCCAACAACAACCATGCTTCAAGTAACAACAACAACAACTCTTCCACCTGTGATCTTGACAACTCAGTCAACCACAACTACATCAGCCACAACAAGGAGTACCTCTACAACTTCAAATACGGATTCAACAACAGAGTTAACATCTACAACTCCAGAAACATCAACACTTGCAAAAAAATCTTCAGAGACAGACTTGTATACCACAACAGAAGTGCCGTCAACTGAACTATCAACCTTCAAGTCTAGTTTAACAACTGAACAAGATACCACTTGGACAACGACTTCAGGAAGTAGCTCTACCCCAATGGCTAAAGAATTGTCAGCTACTGATACGTTCTCCACAGATACCACCCCAGTTACAATACCAAAGACTGATGCCACAACCGCAGCTATAGCAATAACGACGATAAAACCTGGCCTGTCCTTTGTGAATCTCACAACAGATTCTGACATTATGAAAACCAATACAGAGTATAATTTCACAGTTAAAGTAGAGTCTCATTACCAGACGAGCTGTACTGTAAACTATGGTGATGGAAATACTGACGATCTGCAGGTCGAGCCACCATTGCCTTTACTGGTATTTACTCATTCTTACGCAGACCAGGTAAGTAACTTAGTTGTTGCTTTTATGGTACCACACGAGAAAAATAAGAGATGGGAGATTAACATTAACCATTATTTGGGGGTGTAATATTGGACTAATAAAAAATTATATAAAAAAAAAAACATGCAAATATACAGTAGAACTATCACTAAAAATTTATCATATAGTGTAACTGTGTTTTAGATAATATAACAGTGTGTACTGAGGGATACACTCCCATATGATTAGTAATTTCTGTGATGTAAAGAGTAACGTTTTATCATTAGACTGAATTTTACATAATCTTAAATAAAATTTGCAGACAAGTTATGAAAATACAGAAAATTTTGAATCTTTATTGCATAAAATCTCAAGTAAGATGACTTCATTCATTGTTTGTAGATGCCCAAGCATTAAAGAGTTACTTAATGTCTCATTAAGAGTAATGTGCAAAATTTCTTCTATATCTACCTTTGACTCAGCAGATGCGGTGCTGGTACTTATTTACAGCTGGATATACTTGTAGAAGCATGTTAGATCAAACATATGACAATTATTCACCTTAAAAATTTTAAATGAAAAGGACATATATAATCAAATTATCCAAGTTTTTTCTCCATTTCCAACATTTTCCTTCATTATATATTCAGATGAAATAGTCGTTACAGTAAATTTTCCATGTCATGAAAATTAATAACTTTATTGCCGTTATCTTAGAAAAATTCCAACGCCACATTTAACTATTAATCTAATGCCGTTCTAAAATTTTATAACAGCATTTCATTATGTTTGATTTTGATATAAAGTTCTTGTGTTCATATTAATGTGCTAATGTATTGAATAATCCCAGGCTAATTTTTCATCGTATCTAGTCAGAGGGACGAGTGTGGGTCGAGGCAAGTTGTCAAGACAGAGTAAGTGATGTTAAAACTGGATTGTGGGTGGATGTTGTTAAACCTCTCCTTGGGTTTAATTTGACCTCTGGACCAAACCCATTACCTATTCCTCCAGGACTGGCTACATTTACTCTTAGTTTTCCAGGTAAACTACATCCAGGCTTGTAAATTTGATGAAATATTGGTCTTCTGTTTTTACCAACTACATATTCATGAATATATGTTTAAGATGTTTTATAATCATGGAAGCACTTTATTCCGAGAGGAAATTGTATTGGATGTATGTACCTCATTAATTTCTATTGCATTTGATGATTCAGTTTATATTGCTATTTTACTGTAAATTTATAAAATGTTACAGTTTGATTTTGTCTTCACTTCTATGTCAACAGGATACCAATATGAAGGTCAAACCATTAACATGACCTATGATTTTGGTGACGGGAACACCCAGTTTCACGAGCTATCTGAAAATACGTCTGATGGAGTTTTCATGGTTCTCCACACTTACCAGTTCAGTTCTGTTCCTCTTAGTGCTTCTGTAATCCTTGCTAATAAAGCAGGGTATGTAAAAGTAATGACAAAAGTGAACATGGAGCAAATGATTACAGGCGCCACTTTAAAGCTTGTAGGGATACCCAGAGTTGAGCTGCATTCTGAGATACAGTTTCGTCTGACACTATCATCTGGAAGTAATGTCGAGTTGATCGTTGATTTTGGTGATGGGACTGTAAAAACTATGGGTGGCTCTAATAGCACTATTATTGCACACACTTATACATCCGAGGGTAACTACAGCATTGTGGCTGAGATACGTAATGGCGTTAGTAAGACTACTTATGAGTTGCCAGAGAAAATTCTGGCAAGACGATCATTAAATGACATTGACCTTCAAACCAGGACTCATGCTGCCCTCCCCTTAGGAGAATTTCCTATGACAATCTTCCCATCCCAGAACTACAAGGATGTTATGTGTGTCTTTGACATGGGCCATGAAATCTTTGAACGATTCTTTCCCCGATTAGATGCTGGTTCAGAAATAAACATTGATTACAGCTATGCTGGTGTTGCACCTGGGATATACCAAATGGTTGTAAACTGCAGCAACAACATTTCAGTAACGACATTCCAAGAGGAGATTATAATTGTTGAGCTGATCAACTCACTGGCATTAGACGTCAAACCTTTGTTTACTCAGGTTGGAGATATAGCTGTAATTACAGTATCCATCGCAATGGGCTCAAACATAACATACGTCATCAGCTTTGGTGATGGTGTTATTGAAACTCGAGGCGACACGAGCCTTAACATGACAGTCCGTTATGCTTACAATACTTCAGGAACGTTTATGATTAGGGCTTCTGCCGTCAATTACCTGAGCCAGGCTCAGGCTACAGCTACAGTCAATGTGGTGGAAGCTATAGAAGGGGCTACTTTCAATCATCACAGCATTGACCTCTATACTGGGAGGGTCTACCATGGCACTGGCCCCGATCATAACATGTTTAA
>NC_090742.1:17419853-17424853 GCF_036898095.1 Palaemon carinicauda
CCATTACGCCTATCATCGAGGGATGTTTTTCAAAGAACATCATTTAAAAAAAAAAAAAGACTTTTAGGATCGCATATTAATAAAGCATTTGTTCATTTACTCCCTTTTTGAATTGGAAGTAATGTTTTATAATCAGCCATGCGTTATGCTTCAAGCATTCGTGTGCGCATATGATCATGGCTGAGCAATAGTGATATTGGGTCTCATCCTGTTCATTATTGCACAATTATAGACAGGAAATAGAGCTAAACGATTGTAAAGTTCCTCTATAAATATGCAATATTTTTTTGTAGTAAAATGAAATCGGAAAGTAATTAGAAAGTGAATGAACATTTTCTCTATACGTATTATCATTATTATTATTATTATTATTATTATTATTATTATTATTATTATTATTATTAGCCAAGCCACAACCCGAGTTGGAAATAAGGATAAAAATAAACTACAAGAGAGGTAATGAACAATTAAAGTAAAATGTTTTAAGCACGGTAATGCCATTGAAATAGATATTTCGTAAATAAACTATGTAAAAAGACACATGTCAGCCTGTTCAATATAAAAAAAGGTATCGTTGCAAGTTTGAACTTTTGAAGTGCTACCTATCCAATAATCTGATTATGAAGATCATTCCATAACTTGGTCACACCTGGAATAAAACTTCTAGAATACAGTATTGAGCCTTATGATTGAGAAGGCATGACGATTAGAATTTTCATCATTCAGCTGTTGTGAATAGGAATAGCAGCATCTTTTTATGAAAACCTTTGTTCTGAAGGAATAGGTGTATGGGTTAAAGAAAGGTGCTGACCTTCTGTTTAGTATTTTTACGGTGGAGAAGGCATGACTATTAGATTTAACTCCATATCTATAGCCAATTCTTTTTAGTGAGGCAGATTTGCACCGAACCCGCAGGGGTGCCCTTTCAGCTCGGAAAAGTTTCCTGATCGCTGATTGGTTGGACAAGATAATTCTGACCAATCAGAGAGCAGGAAACTTTCCCGAGCTAAAAGGGCACCGGTGCGAGTCAGTGCAAATGTGCTTCATTAAAAAAATTGAGTATAGTTTTACGAACATTATGGTACAGTCCGAGAAGATCTGAATGCAAAGGATGGTCAGAATTTTAAGTTTTCCATTTCACGTGTAACAGATCTTCCATACATAAAAGACAAAAACAAATTGTGGTTAGAATTTTGACGGTTTTTCATTTTACGTTCAACAGATATTTCATACATAAAAGGAAAAAATAATAATTCAAATTGTGGTAAAAATTTTGACAGTTTTCCATTTCACGCCCAACAGATCCTCTATACGTAAAAGAAATAAACAAAATTCAATTGTGGTCAGAATTTTAAGTTTTCCATTTCACGTGTAACAAATCTTCCGTACATAAGAGAAAAATAATTCAATTGTGGTCAGAATTTTGACAGTTTTCCATTTCACGTCCAATAGATCCTCCATACGCAAAAGTAATAAAAATAATTCAATTGTGGTCAGAATTTTGTCGGTTTTCCATTTCACGTCCATCAGATCTTCCATACATAAAAGACAAAAATAATTCAATTGTGGTCAGAATTTTTGTCAGTTTTCCATTTCACGTCCAACAGATCCTCCATACATAAAAGAAAAAGAAAATCAAATTAATGACCCAAAGAAGAAATTAAACCTATTCTGTTCTTCCAACCTCTGATTGCAGATGTGTTACACTTCAACAGCCGAAACTCGCCCCTGAATAACACCCTAATCTTTGTGGTCCATGTCACGACGCCCACCAAGACGAAGAAGGCCTACCAGAGGGTCGAGATCTGTAAGGGGGACCCTCCCGAAATCGTCATCAGGTTCGTCTTGTTTTTTTTTTTTTTTTTATTATTATTATTATTATTATTATTATTATTATTATTATTATTTGTTTAGCTACAACCCTAGTTGGAAAAGCAAGATTCTATAAGCCCAAGGGCTCCAACAGGGAAAATGGCTTAGTGAGGAAAGGAAATAAGGAAATAAATAAGCTACAAGAGAAGTAATCAAATGAAATAAAATATTTTAAGTGCAGTAACAACATCGTAATAAATCTTTCATACATAAACTATTAAAACTTCAAAAAGAAGAGGAAGAGAAATAACATAGAATAATGTTTGAGGAAAAAGAGAACTAACTGAATGACGAATGAAAAAAAAATAGGTAAAGGAACATTTGTCACTCATTATTGATTGATTGATTGATTTTCAGGTTTCTTGCATGCTGACATCGAAGGTCATTGACGCATATATCGTTTGTTATAAATACAGAATAAAAGGAAATTCAATTTTAAACCATAAAAGCGAAGATGTCCTTATGAAAGTTAAATAGTATTTAGAAGAACTGCTTCTGAAATGTCTAAAAATACCGCTTGCATAGTACAATACATCCTGCCTAAGAGTCTTGGTTTTCATTATATTGTTATTTTGGTTTTGGTTGTTGAAAATGACACAAGTAATGGACGATTTTATTTTAGGTTTCTTAAGGGGATAGCGATTTCAGTGTATCCAACGAGATAAACTTTAATCAACAATAAAAGATCTCTAAATAAATATTCCTTTCTGCCCATAACTGCACCTGCTTTTTAGCCCTTTACTTTATCGTCGTTCACATTTCCTTTTCATCTTGCTGTCCAACTTCTCTTACCTTTAACTTCATTGAACAACTTTTGCACTTGTCTCCAGGACCGGGCCAAATGATCTCAATTTCCTAAATCCATTCCAATCCATTCTAGGTGCATGAGTAATTGTCAGGTTAAGGTGAACCCAAATGACACCTACGCCATCTTAGGTCGCTGTCTGACCTGTGAAGCTCAAGGAGTCACTCTAACCTATAACTGGACTTTGTACGAGTTCAATAGTTCGACGGAGCGCTTCCAACTGGTGACTGATTTACAGAGAATGGCACCGGGCACAGGTAGGTTTTACTCAGCATACTGCTGCTTAGGCTAAATTAATAGTTAATTACTTTTTTTGTTATAAGTAAGAAATTAGCCTTTTAATTTCTGAAGGATCCTATAGGAATGAGGTTGCTAGTGTCACACCCTTTTGGATTTTACCCTGTAGATGATGGTACAGTTGGACACAGAAATTCCTGGTACACCTCACGCTGAGGAAGTGTACCCAGCCACCCCCTTACTGCGTGGCGAGTTCCTGTGTTTAGTCCCGCCTACCACCTTTGACATCTTTCCCCACACTACCTGTTCGGTTATTCGCCGCGAAGTAAGGGTGTGACAGGGTGCACTTCACCGTACCTATTTGCAATAGGATCCATAGCCCAGGATCGATCGCGGTCCCAGAAAACCGCATCTTGGAGGTTAACCATTCAGTAACGGCGTCCAATACTTGTTAATATTGATATGATTGACTAAATGAAAATTCTATTTGTATTCATCCAAATGATATATCTAATTCATATTACAGTCGATGGAATAAAACTATATTTCACATAAAAGATAGAAAGAGTGTCTCTAGACAGGTGTGGTTTTAGTTTAATAAATTGTCATTTAATTGACGTCTTATTATGGAAATAGCAATCCTTAGTTGAAATTTGTTAGTTAGAATTTCCTGCCTATGATTTTTAAACATCAGATTTCTATCGTACTAACAAATTCCTCAAAAGATTATGGTACAGCAACCGAAATTTATCGTAATTATATAAACAAGGTAAATTCATCCCTTCCATACTCTCTCTCTCTCTCTCTCTCTCTCTCTCTCCTCAGGTGTCGGAGGTCGAAGTATCAACATCAAAGAGGGCGAATTAGCCCCGGGGAAATGCTACAGAATCCAACTGGCTGGGTCGAGTCCTTACACGGCTACCTCCTACACCCAGCTCGATTTTTGCACAACTAGACCGCCATTCGGGGGGAACTGCTCAGTCTCTCCTGAAGTGGGTCAGTAGTCCAGCAGCTGGTCTCGCTTCACATGAGTGGATTGATGACGCGCGGTTTTTTTTTCTGTGATTAAAAATCAATTAAATTCAATAAAGCCCTTCACGCGCTGCCCGCTCGGAAGAATTTCCGAGCGGTAGTGATTTAGTAGCCGCGTGCACTGCCAACCCGCTTGGTTTAGTGTAGCGGCTTATAGAAACTACAAGGCCGCTCGGGTAAAACCTCTCGTGGGAAGACATACTTCCTAACGAGCAAAAATATTTCCGCACGAAAAAAAAAAAAAAAAACCGCTCTTGTGAAGCGAGCTTTTGGTTTGAGTTTGTAGGGTTTGTCACTTTGTTTTATAACAGGGAAATTATGGGACATGTCACATTTCAGTCATTTTCACATTTTAAGGCAGTTGCAATGACATTGGGCGTTCTTGCCTTGATTAGTTGATTGTTAATTCAGTTGTAAAATTATTGTAATAAACTGTATGAAAAGAGTGTTAAATGGGCCGGGGTTGGGAGGTCGTTGGGGATGTCAAGAGGCCCAAAAGAAGCTCGGAGCATGCGGCCCTGTCCAGAGTTCATACTTTCCCTTCATGCCCTCTGCTTCTCCCTACTCCAGGTATTGTCCTCGAGACGGGCTTCTCTGTCACGTGTGAGAGGTGGATTAATCCAGAGACGGAGACTTCAGCTGGCCTGAAATACCAGGTAATTACGTACTTGCTTTTCTGAAGGGGACATTTTTAAATACTTCTTTATTCACTCACATATTTAAAGAAGACTTGAAGAAAAAAAGAATCCGTTGGATTTTCTGACAGATATAACTTTCTCTTGATATGGCTACTAGTTTTGATGGCCTCCCCGGCCCCAACCCAGGGGTAATTGGCCAAGATGTAATGTAATAGAATATATAAAAGATATGATTTTCATATTTTTCACAATTGCACTATTGCAATACGAAGTAACACCTGCCAAAGTTATCTTTGCTTATCATAATCAACTGATTATTTAAAGCAAAATTTCTATTAAAAAGAATGTTTTATAAAAGTGTCAATTTTGGAAAAGAAATATATTCAGAGTTTTATCACTTTGAATATTTACTATGA
>NC_090742.1:17429853-17434853 GCF_036898095.1 Palaemon carinicauda
CTCAGCCATGTAGTTCTGGGTCTTCCAATTCTTCGAGTGCCTTGTGGAACCCAGTTAAAAGTTTGGTGACCACAGTGGATGCTGCTACAGGTATGGTACCCGTTTGCTTGTTTGGTTTTGTCCTCAGCCATGTAGTTCTGGGGCTTCCAATTCTTCAAGTGCCTTGTGGAGCCCAGTTAGAAGTTTGGAGACCACAGTTGATGCTGCTACAGGTATGGTACCTGTTTGCTTGTTTGGTTTTGTCCTCAGCCATGTAGTTCTGGGTCTTCCAATTCTTCGAGTGCCTTGTGGAACCCAGTTAAAAGTTTGGTGACCACAGTGGATGCTGCTACAGGTATGGTACCCGTTTGCTTGTTTGGTTTTGTCCTCAGCCATGTAGTTCTGGGGCTTCCAATTCTTCAAGTGCCTTGTGGAGCCCAGTTAGAAGTTTGGAGACCACAGTTGATGCTGCTACAGGTATGGTACCTGTTTGCTTGTTTGGTTTTGTCCTCAGCCATGTAGTTCTGGGTCTTCCAATTCTTCGAGTGCCTTGTGGAGCCCAGTTAGAAGTTTGGAGACCACAGTTGATGCTGCTACAGGTATGGTACCCGTTTGCTTGTTTGGTTTTGTCCTCAGCCATGTAGTTCTGGGGCTTCCAATTCTTCAAGTGCCTTGTGGAGCCCAGTTAGAAGTTTGGAGACCACAGTTGATGCTGCTACAGGTATGGTACCTGTTTGCTTGTTTGGTTTTGTCCTCAGCCATGTAGTTCTGGGTCTTCCAATTCTTCGAGTGCCTTGTGGAACCCAGTTAAAAGTTTGGTGACCACAGTGGATGCTGCTACAGGTATGGTACCCGTTTGCTTGTTTGGTTTTGTCCTCAGCCATGTAGTTCTGGGGCTTCCAATTCTTCAAGTGCCTTGTGGAGCCCAGTTAGAAGTTTGGAGACCACAGTTGATGCTGCTACAGGTATGGTACCTGTTTGCTTGTTTGGTTTTGTCCTCAGCCATGTAGTTCTGGGTCTTCCAATTCTTCGAGTGCCTTGTGGAACCCAGTTAAAAGTTTGGTGACCACAGTGGATGCTGCTACAGGTATGGTACCCGTTTGCTTGTTTGGTTTTGTCCTCAGCCATGTAGTTCTGGGGCTTCCAATTCTTCAAGTGCCTTGTGGAGCCCAGTTAGAAGTTTGGAGACCACAGTTGATGCTGCTACAGGTATGGTACCCGTTTGCTTGTTTGGTTTTGTCTTCAGTCATGTAGTTCTGGGTCTTCCAATTCTTCAAGTGCCTTGGGGAGCCCAGTTAAAAGTTTGGTGACCACAGTGGATGCTGCTACAGGTATGGTACCCGTTTGCTTGTTTGGTTTTGTCCTCAGCCATGTAGTTCTGGGGCTTCCAATTCTTCAAGTGCCTTGTGGAGCCCAGTTAGAAGTTTGGAGACCACAGTTGATGCTGCTACAGGTATGGTACCCGTTTGCTTGTTTGGTTTTGTCTTCAGTCATGTAGTTCTGGGTCTTCCAATTCTTCAAGTGCCTTGGGGAGCCCAGTTAAAAGTTTGGTGAACTAACCTCATGGAGAGTGCGAGATGATGAATAGAGAAGTGTTGATTTAAAAGACGACTGGCGAAATCTAATCAAGGCCCTTTGCGTCAATAGGCGTAGGAGATGATGATGAGGATGACATTTATGATAATAATTGGTACGCGTCTTTTTTTTTTTTTTTTTTTTTTTTTTTTTTTTTTTTTTTCATGATATTCCTACAGAGGGTTAGATTCACATGAGCTCGAACTGCTTTTCAAAAATTTAAACAGGTAATAATTTCTATTTAAAATGCCTCTTTTTAATTATTGATAACAAGCTGCTTTCACGCTCTTAATGACAGCCTTCCCAGTAGAAGGTTCCACTTTTATAATTTAGAGAATAGGCTACTGACGAGAAGCAAGTCATGATACCACGATGTTCAATCACATTCATTCCGATTCTTTGATTTCTTAGCGCAAAGGAAGTCCTTAGAAGTTGCTACTGTGGAATCATCCTTGCTTGGAGGCAACCTCTCTCTCTCTCTCCCTCTCTCTCTCTCTCTCTCTCTCTCTCTCTCTCTCTCTCTCTCTCTCTCTCTCTCTCTCTCTCTCTCTCTCTCTCTGTTGACCTAATTGTGTAAGACAGAGAATTTTAAAAAATCGATATTCTGCATGACCCGATATGCCATGAATATTTAAGAGGAGAGCATCTGTATCTGCCCTCTTGTCGAAGCTCGAATATTTTATGTTTTACATTTTGGAGATTAATCCTATAAGAGGGGAATTCGAAAAGAGTATTTTTTATTCAATATTTGATTGATTACATATTATTCTTTCTGAATTTTATATCATTGATGATTACGCTGAATATTTCATTAACAAAGCTGACAGTAGACTATAGTAGAAGACCCTATATCTTTATTTCATATTTTTTTTGCATTGATAAGAACGTTTTCTCAAAGATCCTGTTGATCTTGGCCATTAACTTCGAATGGACTGATTAGTCATATGTTTATCTTCATCAAACATAAGGTCTGATGTTGTTTAGATGTCAACATCGAAATAGACAAAATATGTAAATATCAAAATACAGATTCAGCAGACTCGAATATCATGCCTTATATGAATTTTGATATTTGATTATTGATGAATTTAACTAACATGCTCCTTATTACTAATGGAGATTTAGCAAAGTAGAGTAGTTCAACTGACTGTTGTACAAAGTACGAATTTAACCACTGACCATTGTACCTAATGCGATTTTAATAACCGATTATTTTACAATTTTTTATAACTATTTAATATGGATCAAAATGTGATTCTACTGATTATTGTACAAAATATGAATTTAACTACTGACGACTGTAGAAAAATATGATTTTAACTAATGAGTATTTTACAAAAAGATAATTTAACTATAGGGTATTGTGCAAAATGCGATTTTAACCATTTTCAAAATACCATTTTTATCTACAGACTAATTTACAAAATTTGAATTTAACTATTGTCTATTGTACAAAATGTATTTTTTTCCTACAGCCTAATGTATAAAATGCGAATTCATATATAGATTATTTTCAAAATATGATTTTAACCACAGACTAATGTACAAAATGTAAATTTAACAACTGACTATTCTTCAAAATACGACATTAACTATTGACTATTGTACAAAAGGTGGATTAATAACTGGCTATTATAAAAAAGCGATTTTACTTATTGCTCTACAAAATGTGGCATTAAATAATGATTATTCTACAAAATGCGACATTAACTATTGACTATTGTAAAAAAGGCGAATTAGCAACTGACTATTAAACAAAAAGCGATTTTAGCTACTTATTGCTCTACAAAATGCGACATTAAATAATGACTTTTCTACAAAAAGTGACATTAAATAATGACTATTCTACAAAATGCGACATTTAATAATGATTATTCTACAAAATGCGAATGTAACTACGGAATATTATAAAAAAAAAAAAAAAGCTTATTTACTGACTATTCTATGAAATGCGAATTTGACTACTGGCTATTCTACTAAATGCGAATTACACTATTAACTATTTCCAAAATGCGAATTTAAACTACTGATTATTTCCAAAATGCGAATTTAAACTACTGATTATTTCCAAAATGCGATTTTTTCTACAGACTAATGTACAAAATACAATTTTAACTACAAACTAATGTACTAAATGTGATTTTAACAATCGATCTTAGCACCACTACTTAATATCATTCCGAATGTCTGAAAGCGAGTGTTGCCAACGCGAATTCAACTACTATTGAACAAAATGGTGATTTAACCATTGACTATTCTACAAATTGCGAATTAAATTATTGACTATTTACAAAATGCGATTTTTTTCTACAGACTATTGTACAAAATGCGATTTTTTTCTACAGACATGTACAAAATACGATCTTTTTTCTACAGACATGTACAAAATACGATTTTTCTACAGACTATTGTACAAAATACGATTTTTTCTACAGACATGTACAAAATACGATTTTTCTACAGACTATTGTACAAAATGCGATTTTTTTCTACAGACATGTACAAAATACGATCTTTTTTCTACAGACATGTACAAAATACGATTTTTTTCTACAGACTATTGTAAAAAATACGATTTTAAATACAAACAAATGTACAAAATGCGAATTTAACAGCCCATCTTAGAACCACTACTTAATACCATTCCGAAGGTCTGATAGCAAGTGTTGCCAACGCTGGCAAAGCAGCGGCCTTAACCTACCAGAGGAGAGTCGCCAGGGCCAACGACCTCCTTGCGAATCTCACCGACTGGAACTCGACGGACGACCTCATTTCAGAGACGACCACGACTACCATGATGCCAACGACCACCGACTCCCTCGCTATGACCACACTTATTGCGACCTCTGTGGCGGCTGTGGAGGAAGCCACAAACTTAGTAATGTTTCTTTCATTTTTGTGATGTTTCTGTAGTTTTGGTAATGTTTCTTTAATTTGGATGGTTTCTTTCATTTTGCGGATGTTTCTTTAATTTTGGTAATGTTTCTTTAATTTGGGTGATGTTTCTTTCATTTTGGTGATGATTCTTTAATTTTGGTAATGTTTCTTTAATTTGGGTGATGTTTCTTTCATTTTGGTGATGTTTCTTTAATTTGGGCGGTGTTTCTTTCATTGTGGTGACGTTTCTTTACTTTGGTAATTTTTCTTTAATTTGGGCGATGTTTCTTTCATTTTGGTGATGTTACTTTAGTTTTGGTAATGTTTCTTTAATTTGGGGGATGTTTCTTTAATTTGGGTGGTGTTTCTTTCATTTTCGTGATGTTTATTTAATATTAGTGATGTTTCTTTAATTTTGGTGAGGTTTTTTAATTTTGGTAATGTTTTCTTTTATTTTGGTGATGTTTCTCTAATTTTGGTAATGTTTCTTTAATTTGGGTGATGTTTCTTTCATTTTAGTGATGTTTATTTAGTTTTTGGTAATGTTTCTTTAATTTGGGCGATGTTTC
>NC_090742.1:17439853-17445197 GCF_036898095.1 Palaemon carinicauda
GTCAACAATATGTCAAGGTTACTGTATTTCAGCATGATTAACATTGGAATGAAAAGACAAGTTAATTATATTAAAATTTTTGTATAAACAAGACTAAGATGTAAATATCTAACAACAAGGACGTCATAAGTTAATTCTATCAAAGTTTTTGTATAAAGAAGACTAAAATGTAAATATCTAACAACAATGACGTCATAAGTTAATTCTATCAAAGTTTTTGTATAAAGAAGACTAAAATGTAAATATCTAACAACTATGACGTCATAAGTTAATTCTATCAAAGTTTTTGTATAAAGAAGACTAAAATGTAAATATCTAACAACTATGACGTCATAAGTTAATTCTATCAAAGTTTTTGTATAAAGAAGACTAAAATGTAAATATCTAACATCAATGACGTCATAAGTTAATTGAATTAAGATTTTTATGTAAACAAGACAAAAATATAAATATTTAACAACAATGATGTCATTAAGATAAATTCTATTAACATTATTGTATAAACAAGACTAAAAATGTAAATATCTAACAACTGTGACGTCATAAGTTAATTCAATTAAAATTTTTCTGTAAACAAGACTAAAATTTAAGTATTTACCAACAATGACGTCATAAGTTAATTCAATTAAAATTTTTCTATAAACAAGACTAAAATATAATATATCTAACAACAATGACTTCATACGTTAATTCTATTAATTTTTTTTTTAATTACTAAATTGTAAATATTTAACAACAATAATGTCATTAAGTTAATTCTATTAAAATTCTTATATGAACAAGACTAAAAATGTAAATATCTAACAACAATTACGCCATTAGATTAAATTCTATTAACATGATTGTATCCAAACAGACCTGACTCAAACAACGTGACCTTCGAAGTCTTGATCCGCTTTGGAGAAAGGGCGGACGACGACAACTATGACTTCGCATACCAGGTAATCATGGTTTTCCAATTTTTCTTCGGCTGTACATTTTATAGGTTATTTATTATCATTATTATTACTTGCTAAGCTACAACCCTAGTTGGAAAAGCAGAATGCTATAAGCAAATTTACTTTTGAGAAACACATTAGGTCCATGTCTTCTTCAATTGCATAAAAAATTGGCTTATTTAGAAAGCCTTACAAGATTTTCGGGGATCAATCTATTCTGAAGAAGTGTTTTAATTCTTTCATTCTACCTTGTTTTGAGTATTGTTCTCCTGTCTGGTGTTCAACTGCTGATTCTCATCTTAATTTGTTGGACAGAAACTTACGGTCTATTAAATTTCTTATTCCTGATCTAGATATTAATCTTTGGCAAAGTCGGTCAATTAGTTCATTATGAATGTTGCATAAGATTTTTCATAACTCTGACCATCCTTTACATTCAGATCTCCCTGGACAATTCTATCCTGTTCGTAATACTAGGCAGGCAGTTAATTCTAATAGCCAGGCCTTCTCCATCATGAGGCTCAGTACTACACAGTATTCTAGAAGTTTTATTCCAGCTGTTACCAAGTTGTGGAATGATCTTCCTAATCGGGTAGTTGAATCAGTAGAACTTCATAAGTTCAAAGTTGGAGCAAATGTTTTTATGTTGACCAGGCTGACATGAGTCTTTTTATAGTTTATATATGACATATCTGTTTTTGACGTTGTTAATAGTTTATATAGAACATATCTGTTTTGACGCTGTTACTGTTTTTAGAATGATATATTGTTAATTTATTCTCATCATTTATCTATTTCCTTATTTCTTTTCCTCACTGGGCTATTTTTCCCTATTGGAGCCCTTGGGCTTATAACATCTTGCTTTTCCAACTAGGGTAGTAGCTTGTATAGTAGTAGTAATAATAATAATAATAATAATAATAATAACAGGGAAAATAGCCCAGTGAGGAAAGGAAATAAGGAAGCTACAAGAAAAGTAATTAACAATTAAAATAGAATATTTTGATAACAATAATAGCATCAGAATAAATATTTCCTATATAAACTATAAAAACTTGAACAAAACAAGAGGAAGAGAAATAAGATAAAATAGTGTGCCCAAGTGTACCCTCAAGCAAGAGAACTCTACCCTAAGACAGTGAAAGACTAGAGAGGCTAAGGCAGTATCCAAGACCAGAGAACAATGGTTTGATTTTGGAGAGCTGCTTACCATAGCGAAAGAGTCTCTTCTACCCTTACCACGAAAAATATCTCCCTTATATAATATAGAGCTAGTGTCTGGCTATTTACGGTCACGTTCGGTGGCATTGCCATACGTATAACTATTCGGTCTCGCCCCTTCCCTCGGGTAGGGGGAGAGGGAGTAGTTATACCCTGGTAAGAGGAAGGTTCCCCGACAGGAAATTAGGGAGGAGATGGGATGAGTTGAATCTATGTGTTTGTGTGCATATATATTTAGATATTTAGAAGTCATTTTTGACGGTCGCGTACACTAGCAAACATATAAATATTAATTAATAGTCATGTTATCCCTACACCCATTAGACGGAAACCCCCTTTCTCTCTCTCTCTCTCTCTCTCTCTCTCTCTCTCTCTCTCTGTATATATACATATATATATGTATATATATATTATATATATATTTATATATATATGTATATATATATATAAATGTATATATATATATATATATATATATATATATATATATATATATATATATGTATGTATTTGAATACATTATATATATATATTTTTTTAAACGAATAAAGACAAAATTTTTTATTTGTTTCCTCAGATACCTCGAAATTTGTCTGAGGAAGGGTTAGACGATTTGTCCCCGGAGCTTGAGGAAGAGATGACCTACTCCATTTTCGTCTCCCCAGAATTCATCGATTACCATGGCTCTGGGGATTACTTCGTCCGGGTGAAGCAGCAAGGTGAGAGAAATCGTTAAAGTAAGGGGGTTCAGATAGGTACAGTATATATATATATATATATATATATATATATATATATATATATATACACACACACACAATTATATATATATATATATATATATATATATATATATATATATATACGTATGTATATATATGTATATATATACGTATATATATATTTATATATATGTATATATATATATATATATATATATATATATATATATATATATAGGGTGTGATAAATTTTGCATATTTAGACGTAAATAAGCCATATATTTTGATACATTAATATCTGGATTCGCTTATCGACCTCGGGATGAGAGCCCCAATGCGGAACCACTCAAAGACAATAGCTTCTGACCGGCCAGGAATCGAACCCTGGTCCAGGAAGTTTGTGATGACAGTGACACAGCCCTTAGCCACGGAAATGTGCATATATATATATATATATATATATATATATATATATATATATATATATATATATATATATATATATATATATATATATATATATATTTCTGAGTGGGGATGCCTTAACGTGGTGAAAGGGTTTGTGTATTGCCACGATCAGCAAAGCTGTATTAGTCTGGGCCACCCATGCTAGGTTTGTTTGCTGTGAGCGACCAGACTAAAATATCCCACCATCACCAATCCGCAGTGGCTATCGTGGTGAAGAAAATTGCCAAACGCCAAACCCCATACATGAATAAGGACATGTCTGAGGCCTTTGTACCGCAATGGACTAGATACTTGCTCTATTTGTTATATATATATATATATATATATATATATATATATATGTACTGTATATATATATATATATATATATATATATATATATATATATATATATATATATATATATATGTGTGTGTGTGTGTGTGCGTGTGCGTGTGCGTGTGCGTGTGCGTGGGTGTGCGTGTGTGTGTGTGTGTGTGCGTGTGTGTGTGTGTGCGTGTGTGTGTGTGTGTTTAATGATAATAATTCACAGGAATATTACACAATTTGGAACCTATTTTTTTTCAAATTTAAGATCGAGTAATTAGATCAATTTTTCTATGCATGGAAAGATAAATACTCCATCACTTTAAAACAGAATAAAGGACCCAAACAATTAATAATCATGAATTTGTAGAAAAAAAAAATGAATAAACCTACTTGTGCACTAATATCCTAAGTAAAATCTTTAGTAACGCCCTGTGTTAACAATGCCAATTTAAGTTATCTTTGATTTATACTGATACTTGTTTTCCTAATTTCTTTTTGTGATGTTTGTATGAATCAGTGATAAAGACTACAGTCGATCATTACATAATAACTTCGGTATTATTGATTTAGTAAAGTAAATACATCAGACGAATATCGGGAGTTAAATGGCAGGACAGGATTAGAAATGAAACAATAAGAGAGATTACTTGAGTGCCATATGTGGATGAGATCATGATGAAGGGTAGGTGAAGATGGTTTTGGGCGTGCTCTTCGCACTCCCCAAGAGAGATTAGTTCACCAAACCTATAACTGGGCTCCACAAGGCACTAGAAGAGTTGGAAGACCCAGGCCTACACGGTTGAGGATTGTGAAGCGTGAAGTAGATGATGAATTGAGAAGTGTTAATTAAAAAGCTCAAGATAGAGACGACTGGGGAAATCCAATCTATGCCCTTTGCGTCAATAAACGTAGGAGGAGATGATGATGATGATGGTGAATTACATAATATAATATTGGTTAAAAACGGAGTAACATTGATATCATTATAGCATGAATAAAAAAAAAAAATTCTATGTAACAACTACAGTAGTCTTCAAATGGAAGTGGTTTCTGTAGTTGTAAACATCGGGAAATGGTACAATTTAGTGTTGACCGAACCACTAAATTCGAAAAAAAAGCTTTTCCCAAATGAAAGAAGAAAAGTAGAACGGGACAAAGTAAAAGAAGTTGAAGGGATAAGTAGCAATACACTATTGGGAAAAAAATATTCCACGTTGTAAGGACTCTTTAGCCCCTCATTCATGGAATATTGTATCCTGAAACCTCATAAAGCGTAGATGTTATTTGGTAGGCTTTAGTTGTTGTAGATTAAAATGTTTTGTGTTGATTGGATCACTCGGTTCGAAACTCACATGGGACTTGTCTGAAGGAGAAGCTTTTCCTAAATGAAAAAAAGGAAAGTAAAAGTGTGCATATATATATATATATATATATATATATATATATATATATATATATATATATCTACGGTATATATATGCATATATATAATATATATATATATATATATATATATGTATAATACTATATATATATATATATATATATATATAAATATGATTTATGCATATATATACCGTAGATATATATATATATATATATATATATATAAATTATATATACATATATATATATACTGTATATATATATATATATATATATATATACAGTATATATATATATATA
>NC_090742.1:17445697-17448197 GCF_036898095.1 Palaemon carinicauda
GTTCGGTGGCATTGCCATACGTATAACTATTCGGTCTCGCCCCTTCCCTCGGGTAGGGGGAGAGGGAGTAGTTATACCCTGGTAAGAGGAAGGTTCCCCGACAGGAAATTAGGGAGGAGATGGGATGAGTTGAATCTATGTGTTTGTGTGCATATATATTTAGATATTTAGAAGTCATTTTTGACGGTCGCGTACACTAGCAAACATATAAATATTAATTAATAGTCATGTTATCCCTACACCCATTAGACGGAAACCCCCTTTCTCTCTCTCTCTCTCTCTCTCTCTCTCTCTCTCTGTATATATACATATATATATGTATATATATATTATATATATATTTATATATATATGTATATATATATATAAATGTATATATATATATATATATATATATATGTATGTATTTGAATACATTATATATATATATTTTTTTAAACGAATAAAGACAAAATTTTTTATTTGTTTCCTCAGATACCTCGAAATTTGTCTGAGGAAGGGTTAGACGATTTGTCCCCGGAGCTTGAGGAAGAGATGACCTACTCCATTTTCGTCTCCCCAGAATTCATCGATTACCATGGCTCTGGGGATTACTTCGTCCGGGTGAAGCAGCAAGGTGAGAGAAATCGTTAAAGTAAGGGGGTTCAGATAGGTACAGTATATATATATATATATATATATACACACACACACAATTATATATATATATATATATATATACGTATGTATATATATGTATATATATACGTATATATATATTTATATATATGTATATATATATATATATATATATATAGGGTGTGATAAATTTTGCATATTTAGACGTAAATAAGCCATATATTTTGATACATTAATATCTGGATTCGCTTATCGACCTCGGGATGAGAGCCCCAATGCGGAACCACTCAAAGACAATAGCTTCTGACCGGCCAGGAATCGAACCCTGGTCCAGGAAGTTTGTGATGACAGTGACACAGCCCTTAGCCACGGAAATGTGCATATATATATATATATATATATATATATATATTTCTGAGTGGGGATGCCTTAACGTGGTGAAAGGGTTTGTGTATTGCCACGATCAGCAAAGCTGTATTAGTCTGGGCCACCCATGCTAGGTTTGTTTGCTGTGAGCGACCAGACTAAAATATCCCACCATCACCAATCCGCAGTGGCTATCGTGGTGAAGAAAATTGCCAAACGCCAAACCCCATACATGAATAAGGACATGTCTGAGGCCTTTGTACCGCAATGGACTAGATACTTGCTCTATTTGTTATATATATATATATATATATATATGTACTGTATATATATATATATATATGTGTGTGTGTGTGTGTGCGTGTGCGTGTGCGTGTGCGTGTGCGTGGGTGTGCGTGTGTGTGTGTGTGTGTGCGTGTGTGTGTGTGTGCGTGTGTGTGTGTGTGTTTAATGATAATAATTCACAGGAATATTACACAATTTGGAACCTATTTTTTTTCAAATTTAAGATCGAGTAATTAGATCAATTTTTCTATGCATGGAAAGATAAATACTCCATCACTTTAAAACAGAATAAAGGACCCAAACAATTAATAATCATGAATTTGTAGAAAAAAAAAATGAATAAACCTACTTGTGCACTAATATCCTAAGTAAAATCTTTAGTAACGCCCTGTGTTAACAATGCCAATTTAAGTTATCTTTGATTTATACTGATACTTGTTTTCCTAATTTCTTTTTGTGATGTTTGTATGAATCAGTGATAAAGACTACAGTCGATCATTACATAATAACTTCGGTATTATTGATTTAGTAAAGTAAATACATCAGACGAATATCGGGAGTTAAATGGCAGGACAGGATTAGAAATGAAACAATAAGAGAGATTACTTGAGTGCCATATGTGGATGAGATCATGATGAAGGGTAGGTGAAGATGGTTTTGGGCGTGCTCTTCGCACTCCCCAAGAGAGATTAGTTCACCAAACCTATAACTGGGCTCCACAAGGCACTAGAAGAGTTGGAAGACCCAGGCCTACACGGTTGAGGATTGTGAAGCGTGAAGTAGATGATGAATTGAGAAGTGTTAATTAAAAAGCTCAAGATAGAGACGACTGGGGAAATCCAATCTATGCCCTTTGCGTCAATAAACGTAGGAGGAGATGATGATGATGATGGTGAATTACATAATATAATATTGGTTAAAAACGGAGTAACATTGATATCATTATAGCATGAATAAAAAAAAAAAATTCTATGTAACAACTACAGTAGTCTTCAAATGGAAGTGGTTTCTGTAGTTGTAAACATCGGGAAATGGTACAATTTAGTGTTGACCGAACCACTAAATTCGAAAAAAAAGCTTTTCCCAAATGAAAGAAGAAAAGTAGAACGGGACAAAGTAAAAGAAGTTGAAGGGATAAGTAGCAATACACTATTGGGAAAAAAATATTCCACGTTGTAAGGACTCTTTAGCCCCTCATTCATGGAATATTGTATCCTGAAACCTCATAAAG
>NC_090742.1:17453197-17458197 GCF_036898095.1 Palaemon carinicauda
AATTATTATTATTACTGTTTTTAGAATTATGAATACTGTTATTAAAATTATTATTTAAATTTATTAGAATTATTATGGACATTGTCCGCGTGGGCATTGTCACTGACCCTAACTTGTTTCATTCATGAGCGACCTTTAAACATTTAAACTGAATGCCCAAATTGTTTGTTACTTGTGCACGCAGTGGGGTATCACAGCCCTCTCGGATAACCTGGCCGGAGAGAAGTACCTGTACCTCCTGACGGTGGTGACAGGGATGAAGGCCAAGTCAGGGACAGCCAGCAACATTTCCTTCGTCCTCACGGGCGATGACGAAGACACTGGCGTCAGGAAGCTCTCTGACGATAAACGAAAGGTGAGGAATGATGGTGAGGAGGTTCCTCTCTGTAGAGGAATGGTTGTTGGTTATATTCTGTCTTATAATTTCATTTACATAAACTCTCTCTTTATGAATGATTTTCTATTTCTTCTTCTTCTTTGTCTGCATCTTTTCCCACATTTATGTAGGGTCGATGTTTCTGGCCAGCGTTCTCCATCTACCTCTGTCCCACACTTCATTACCGGTTAATCCCTTTGATCGAAGGTCATACTTGATACAGCCTATCCACCTTCGCTTTGGTCTCCCTCTCCTTCTCGTTCCCTGTACCTCCATTTCCATCACTCTCCTCCCAATATGCTGTTCATCTCTTCTCTTGACATGACCATACCACCTCAGTCTACTTTCTTGGATCTTATTTGAATGATTTTCTGTTTATATTTGGGAAATAACCATGATAACAACTGTAGTAATTTTTTTATAGTTTTTATATGAAAGATTTATTTTAATGTTATTATTGTTCTTAAACTTTTTCAGTAGCTTTTCCTTATTTCCTCTCCTCTGAGGACAATTTTCCCTGCTGGAGACCTTGGGCTTATAGCATCCTGCTTTTCCAATTAGGCTTGTAGCTTAGCAAATAATAATAATAATAATAATAATAATAATAATAATAATGTTGATGATAATAATCATAATGATTCATGTTAACATTCATGCATTGTCTCTCTTTCTTTCTGGATAATTTCTGTTGTTGTAGCGAAAAATTAATATTAACAACAAGAATAGTAACTATTATTATCATTGTTATTATTATTATTATTATTATTATTATTATTATTATTATTATTATTATTATTATTATTATATCCCTTCTCTTTCTTCCTTTCTGGATAATTTCCTGTTGTATCGAGAAAGTAATACTACTACTACTAATAAAATAATAATTGTAACTATGATTATTATTATTATTATTATTATTATTATTATTATTATTATTATTATTATTATCCCTCAACCATTTCTTGTAACCCAAAGGAACACACAAGGGGCTCATCCGTGCAGTACGTAATGAGCACGGAAGGTCCACTAGGACACCTCACGTATCTACGTATCTGGCACGACAACACCGGCAAGGGCGACAAAGCTGGATGGTTCCTGGACAGATTCACTGTGTCCGATCTCCAGACTGGAAAGACGTAAGCTGGAAAAAAACCGTTTTTAACAAGTGCCTGAATACATATCTTCATCTTTCTTTTTTTTTTCTTCTGCTTTTGTATATTTGTGTTGGGGGGGGGGGCGGTTTCTTATCAGCAGTTCTACTCATGTGATCTGAGTTGAAAACATCCATCTGAAACTTTTCTTGCTTGAAATGCATGTTTTTATTTCGAATATGTTTGAAACATGTTTAGAACATGGTCGAAATATGTTTAGAACATGTTTGATACATGTTTAGAACATGTTTGAAACATATTTAGAACATGGTTGAAAACTTGTATAAAACATGTATGAAACAGATTTAGAACTTGTTTGAAAAAGGTTTGAAACAGGTTTGAAACATGTTTGGATCATGTTTAGAACAGGTTTAAAACATGTTTGAAACAGGTTTAAAATATGTTTGGAGCATGTTTAGAAAGTTATTATTATTATTATTATCACTTGCTAAGCTACATGTTTAGAACATGTTTTATGTTTATAATGCCTGTCTTTCCTATTAACAATAAATCTTTCTTGTTTACAGCACCTCTTTCGTGTTTAGAATACGCTTTTTTTATTCAGAATTCTCGTTTCAGATTCGCATTCATGGTGAACCGCTGGCTGGCCGTAGACGAAGACGATGGCCAAATTGACCGCTTGGTTCCAGTGGCCACGCCGGAGGACATCACCGCCTTCAGGAATCTTTTTGTTAACACTTCCAAGAAGAATCTTACAGATGGACATCTGTGGTGAGGAGAGGGTCCATATATCCCAAGAACTTGTTTCAAAGTTTAATTGTGTGTATATATATATATATATATATATATATATATATATCTATATATATAGATATAGATATATATATATATATATATATATATATATATATATATATATATGTATGTTTATATGTATATATACATATATATATATATATATATATATATATATATATACATATATATATATATTTATATATATATATGTGTGTGTGTGTATGTATGTGTTTATAACTTCTTTTTCATATATTTTCATTTTAATTCAACTTAAACAAATAAAGCATATTAAATCCATTTTGAGAGAGAGAGAGAGAGAGAGAGAGAGAGAGAGAGAGAGAGAGAGAGAGAGAGAGAGAGAGAAAAGAAGAAGAAATTGATCAAACTAACTAAATATGTTAACAGGAAGGTTATCGTTCACATCAGCAACATTATCGTACTTTACTGTTAAGTTATTTTGTTCTTATTAAGGAATATGTAATTAAATTTTTTGCAATGTATAATATTGTACACACATCATAATATATTTGCATGAATACATTTTGTTATTAACATATAATCACGATTGCGCCTTTCTCTATTCAATTCAATGTTTTTAAATTACAAACATATTTATCAGAAGTTTTAGATTCTATTTTACTCACATTAAAACTATTTACCATTCTCTTGCTTGAGGGTACACTCGGGCACGCTATTCTATCTTATATCTACTCTTGTTTATTTTTTGAAGTTTTTATAGTTTATATGTGATAGATCTAATTTGATATTGTTAATGTTCTTGAAGTATTTGAATTTAATTGGTCATTACTTCTCTTGTAGTTATTTATTTCCTTGTTTCCTTTCCTCACTGGGGTATTTTTTTTTGTTGGAGCCCTTGGGCTTATAGCATCCTGCTTTTCCAACTAGGGTTACAGCTTATCTAATAATAATAATAATAATAATAATAATAATAATAATAATAATAATAATAATAATAATAGCAATACTTTTTATCCATTTAAGTAGTTCAGGGTCAGTTATTTACACATTATTATTATTATTATTATTATTATTATTATTATTATTGTTGTTGTTGTTGTTGTTATTAATACTTGCTAAGCTACAACCCTAGGTGGAAAAGCAGGATATGCTATAAGTCCAGGGGCTCCAACCGGGAAAGTAACCCAGTGAGGAAAGGAAACAAGGAAGAGTAGAATATTTCAAGAACAGTAACAACATTGAAATAAATATATCCTATATAAACTATAAAAACTTTAACAAAACAAGTGGAAGAGAAATAAGATAGAATAGTGTGCCCGAGCATACCCTCAAGCAAGAGAACACTAACCCAAGACAGTGGAAGACCATGGTACAGAGGCTATAGCACAACCCAAGACTAGAGAACAATGGTTTGATTTTGGAGTGTACATAATGTCTTACGTTTTCAGGGTGTCAATCTTCGTGCGGCCTCACAAGAGTACGTACACGAGGGTGCAGCGCCTTTCGGTGGTCGTGTCAGTGACTTTCCTGACGATGGTGGTGAATGCCATGTTTTACAAGTCGGAACCGGTAAGGACGACTCGGCTGGAACTCGGCTTCATGACTATCACTACGTTTCAACTTTGGGTGAGTGATCTTGGAAGATAGAATTTTTCTCTTCATCTTCATCTTGAATTTTTAACTATTTTGTAACCAATATCATTCTAAAATACTTATAAGATTTTTAACCCTTTTGTAACCAATATCATTAGAAAATTTATAAAAAAAAATTTTTACTAATATAAACCAAAATAATTCTAAGATTTTTAACCCTCTTTTAACCGATATCATTCTAAAATTTATAAAAGATTTTTTTTTTTATAAATATCATAAACCAAAATAATTCTAAGGTTTTTAACCCTTTTGTAACCAATATCATTCTAAAATTTATGAAAGATTTTTTTTTTACCAATATTATAAACCAAAATCATTCTAAGATTTTTAACCCTCTTTTAACCGATATCATTCTAAAATTTATAAAAGATTTTTTTTTTATAAACATTATAAACCAAAATAATTCTAAGGTTTTTAACCCTTTTGTAACCAATATCATTCTAAAATTTATGAAAGATTTTTTTTTACCAATATTATAAACCAAAATCATTCTAAGATTTTTATATATAGTGTAACCCATATCATTCTAAAATTTATAAAAGATTTTTTTTTTACCAATATTATAAACCAAAATAATTCTAAGATTTTTAACCCTTTTGTAACCAATATCATTTTAAAATTTATAAAAGATTTTTTTTACCAATATTATAAACCAAAATAATTCTAATATATTTAACCCTCTTATAACCAATATCATTCGAAAATTTATAAAAGATTTTTTTTTACTAATATTATAAACCAAAATAATTCTAATATTTTTATCTATTTTGTAACCAATATCATTCTGAAAAGTTCAAAAGAATTTTTACTAATATTATTCTAAATTTTTTAACCTTTTTATGTAACCAATATCATTCTAAAAATTTTAACCTTTTTTTGTAAACAAAATTATTCTAAAATTCTTGACTTATTTGTAACCAATATCATTCTAATGTTTTCAATATTTATTTGTTAACTAATGTCATTTTTTTTTTTTTTTGCAAACCAAAATCATTCTAAAATATTTGATGATAGTAGTGACATTCATTAAATTATCGTCATTCAAATTATCAGCATTATTAACATTATATTTATATTTCCAT
>NC_090742.1:17465697-17470697 GCF_036898095.1 Palaemon carinicauda
TTTTCTCTTAATTATTTATCCATTTGTTTATTCATGGGATTTCTTTATTCATTTTTTCTTAATTTCGTGGTTACTTTTGCTTTAGTTATCGTTTCCTTGGGAATTTTTTATTACTTTGATTTGCTTTTTTATTTCAGGGCTACTTTTGCTTTCTGGGGATTCGGTGCTATCTTTTTTTAAATAGTTTTTTCATATTTTTTTGTTACTTCGATTTTTTTTAGAATTCATTTTGTGTTCTGTTGATTTCGTGTTCTCTTATATCGGTAATTTTTTTTTTAATTTCTTTATTTCTCTGATTTTTTTTTCTAATTTTCACGGCTATTTAGCAAGTGATTTGATGTTTTCTTTTTTTTTCAATAGTTTCTTTAGGAATTCCTTATTTCTTTGATTCTTTTTTACTCTAGGGCTAGTTTTACGTTTCTTTGTTATAGATTTTATCTATCCACGTTTTTTTTTATATTCCTCTTAATTATTTATCTACTTTTCATCAATAAACTTCAAATTTTGTTTATATATTTACCTGGGTTTCTTACTTATTAGAGTATTTTTATTTTTTAACTTCTCGTATTAATATATACGCTGCTCTTTAAATTTTAATATATAATTATTTGTTAATACAAAGAAAACTTTAAAAGATCTTTAAATTTCTGCATGTCTATAGGATTGGTAATTTGTTTTCATTATTAGTGAGAACGGGTGTAAGAAATGAGTTAGCAGCTAGAGTGGATATGAATGTGTTGAGGTGGTTTTGCCATGTTGAGAGAATGGAAAATGGCTGTCTGCTAAAGAAGAGGATGAATGCAAGAGTCGATGGGAGAAGTACAAGAGGAAGGCCAAGGTTTGGGTGGATGGATGGAGTGAAGAAAGCTCTGGGTGATAGGAGGATAGATGTAAGGCAAGCTAGTATGCTAGAAATAGGAATGAATGGCGAGCGATTGTGACACAGTTCCGGTAGGCCCTGCTGCTTCCTCCGGTGCCTTAGATGACCTCGGAGGTAGCAGCAGTAGGGGATTCAGCGTTATGAAGCTTCATCTGTTGTTGATAACGGGGGAGAGTGAGCTGTGGCACCCTAGCAGTACCAGCCGAACTCGGTTGAGTCCCTTGTCAGGCTGGGAGGAACGTAGGGAGGAGAGGTCCCCTTTTTTGTTTCATTTGTTTGATGTCAGCTACGCCCCAAAATTAGGGGAGGTGCCTTGGTATATGTATGTATGTATAAAAAAATTAGGAGAACGATCTTTAGTAAATGTCTTTCTCATCTTTATACTTAAGTGGTTACTTTGTATCATTTGACTTTTGTTTATATTTAGTATAATGAAATATTTTTATTATAATTTGTTCCATTGCGTACTTGAGTTATTTACTTTAGCATTATTAGAGAAAAGGTTATAAGAGCTATGTTTTATTGCTACTCATTCATTAATTCATGTAAAATATCGTGTAATGAATAATCAAGTCATAAATTAATATGACCTTCAATTAAGGTTATTCAGTATGAAAGGAAAGGGATCTTATAGAATGTATTAGACTTAATGAAATACAGCCATTAGACTTAGGAAAGAGATTTTCCAAAATATCTCTTAATAGCAAGGAAAAATAGTCCCAATTGATGTGGGAAGTAAGTGCCAGTATAGCCTATAATAATCAGATTTGAATGGATTACTATATATATATATATATATATATATATATATATATATATATATATATATATATATATATAACTATCTATCTATCTATCTATATATATATGTATATATATGTATATATACAGTATGTATATATGTATATATATACATATATATATGTTTATATATATGTATGTATATATATGTATATATACAGTATATATATGTATGTATATATATATGTTTATATATATATATATATATATATATATATATATATATATATATATATATATATATATATATAGACTTGCTCTTTATTATATAGGGGGAGATGACTTTATCAATACTAACAATGACAAAAACAACGTAATTAAGATCACAGTATATCAGATCACCATAACGCTTTAACAAGCACAAACAACAGCAACAACAACAACAACAACAACAACCTACTTAAGACAAAACATTTTTTTATTTAGGTTTTTACTAACATGAACGAAATATTCTTAAGTTACGTATAAAACTAAAATTTATATATATGTTCGTCTTAATTTTAAATTGAAAACCTACGTATGTCTTTCTAAATGTTTTCTTAAACACGAACCTCGAACCGGTGATCTGAATAAATAGATTACGTTAGTCTTAGTTTGTAGTTATTATTATTATTATTATTATTATTATTATTATTATTATTATTATTATTATTATTATTATTATTATTATTATTATTATTATTATTATTATTATTATTATTATCATTATTATCATTATGTATCTATTTTTAAATCGAAGGTTTGTTAAACAATTCTGCAATCATTTACGTCACTATACATTGAAATTACTCTTAAATCCAACCGTTCAAATCTATAATAATTTAACCAGTTCCTATTAATTTACTTGCGCATGAATATTCTCGAATCTAGTCATTGTATTCTATATTTTCTTACAGGTTCTCCATTAATCTACCTAAATGTATAAACTATTAAATTTTAATTCATTTTCGTGTATGTAATTGTTAACCATGTCTCTAGTCATTTGTCTGTAGATAATTATTGTTGAAATCAGTTATTGAATTCTATATTTGTACAGGCACCCCATTAATGAATTCATCTATATAAACTGAATTCATTTATTATTCACTTTCATTTCTGTAATTGTTAGCCATGTCACTAGTCATTTGTCTGTGGATAATTATTGTTGAAATCAGTTATTGAATTCTATATTTGTACAGGCACCCCATTAATGAATTCATCTATATAAACTGAATTCATTTATTATTCACTTTCATTTCTGTAATTGTTAGCCATGTCACTAGTCATTTGTCTGTGGATAATTATTGTTGAAATCAGTTATTGAATTCTATATTTGTACAGATGCCCCATTCATTCATTTATTTAAATAAACTGCATTCATTTTTTATTCACTTTCAGTTCTGTAATTATTAGCCTTGATTTATTCATTTACTTGAACAATTTCTTATTCTAAATCGATTAATCGAAACCTCCATCTCTTCCCCAGTTCCAAAAGCCCGGCGACGTCTTCAGCTACATGCGCGACACCTTCCTGCCCTCCGTCTTCTGGACGGAGTGGTACAACGGCGAAGAGATCAGCCGGAGGGACAAGCCCTTCATGGCGGACGGCGTCTCCTTCCGCATCGGCGCCGTCCGCCTCCGGCAGGTTCGGATTAGACCAGGTCGGTTCCAGGAATTGTTAATGAAGGGTTCTGTAAGCTGGACGGGGGCGAGATGGGATTAAACTGGGTGAATAACCGAATATAACAAAAGGGAGCCAAAGGCTTAGCTCCCTGGCGCCCCTACGCGGATGTGGGGCTTATGATGTGGTAAAGGGGAGCTTTAGGTTTAATATCGCACGTAAGGAGAAAAAGTACTTTACTGTGGGTGATCGGATTTAACCCTTTCGGAAAAAGAAAGTAAATGAACTTTGGCAAATATTGAAATTATTATTATTATTATTATTATTATTATTATTATTATTATTATTATTATTATTACAAGCTAAGCTACAACCCTAGTTGGAAAAACAGAACGATATATGCCCAGGGGCTCCAACAGGGAAAATTAGCCTTGTGAGGAAAGGAAATTAGGAAATAAATGAACTACGAGAGAAGTAATTATATTACAAAAGATGTTTCTGATTTTCTGAAAGGATGAAATATGAGTAAACGAAAGTGGATGAAGAATGGATGAATGATTGTTAACTATGTAATGAATGATGCCTCTAAATATTTATATATATTTAATGTACTTTAATGTTGTTGTGGCCTGATTGGTAACGTCTCTGCCTGGTGTTTGCCAGACGGAGGTTCGAGTTCCCCTCAATCATGTTAGTGCCTTTTTTGTCTGCAACCTCACCATCCTTGTGAACTAAGGTTGTGGGGTTTAGGGGAGCCTATAGGTCTATCTGTTGAGTCATCAGCAGCCATTGCCTGGCCTTCCTTGGTCATAGCTTGGATGGAGAGGGGGTTTGGGCGCTGATCATATAATATATGGTCAGTCTCTTGGGCATTGTCCTGCACGATATAGAGCAATGTCACTGTCCCTTGCCACTGCCATTCATGAGCGACCTTTAAACCTTTAAACATCATAAACATTGTAATTAAACATCTAAAGAAGAGTATTGGAATGGTCCACCCATTCTGCATTGCTATACTGTTAAAAAAAACCGTAATATACTGTTCTCAACCGTATTTCAATAAAATACAGGCGACCGTAATTTTACCTTACTTTGGTATTATCTTTTACGGGCTGGTGATCGTAATATCCCTCCTTTACGTCAATGTAACCGTTTTTAAAACGGTAAATGCCTGGCAACATTTATTCCAGGATTTTTACTGATTTTATGGCAATTTTTTTAAGAGTTACGTATACGTGTAGCAATAAAAATGAAAGTTCATTGAATATGTATAAGTGTGTAGAAGCATCATTCGTTATGAATAAGACGAATACGCATTTTACCTTACAGTAAGAAAGAGAAGCAACGTGCACTTCTAAGTAATTTTTTATTCCTAACCAAGAAAGGCCATTTTTATACATTATTATTATTATTATTTGCTAAGCTACAGCCCTAGTTGGAAAAGCAGGATGCTATAAGCCCAGGGGCCTCAACAGAGAAAATAGCTCAGTGAGGAAAGGAAACGAAGAAAAATAAAATATTTTAAGAAGAGGAACAACATTAGAATAAATATCTCCTATATAAACTATAAGAACTTTAACAAAACAAGAGGAAGAGAATTAAGATAGAATAGTGTGCCCGAGTGCACCCTCAAGCAAGAGAACTTTAACCCAAGACAGTGGAAGACCATGGTACAGAGGCTATGGCACTACCTAAGATTAGAGAACAATGGTTTGATTT
>NC_090742.1:17478197-17485697 GCF_036898095.1 Palaemon carinicauda
CCGCCTACGCTTTGGTCTCCCTCTCCTTCTCGTTCCCTGTACCTCCTCCCAATTTACTGTTCATCTCTTCTCATGACATGACCATACCACCTCAGTCTACTTTCTTGGATCTTATCTGATAGTTCTCTAACTCCCGTGGCACTCCTAATTACCCCATTCCGTATCTTATCTCTTCTTGTCACTTTCTATATATGAACATGAAAATACCCAAAATTATTATGTTTTGATAAGAAATGTCCTCCCTATTCCCCTCTCAGTTATGTCGGACCCTCGGCGGTGTGGATAATCTTTTGCGAGGCCATGGTGCTCGTTTTTATCATCATTTTCTTCGTCAGGATTTTCAAGAAACTTCGCAGGGTAGGTCACAAACGAGTAGTGCTTTGTTGTTTTTCTATTTCAGTGGGTTTTGTAATAATTTAAATGCCTTTAAATTCATTACTTATGTATTTTTTTTATTGCAGAGAATTTCGAGGAGCAAAGATAGTTTTCCTAAAAGACTTCTAACATATACTCGTGCTTGAGGGTACACTCGGGCACACTATTCTATCTCATTTTTCTTCCTCTTGTTCTTTTTTAAAGATTTTATAGTTTATATATGAAAGATCTATGGATATGATTTTATTGTTCTTTAAATATTTTAATTTTAGTTTTCATTACTTCTCTTCTGGTTAATTGTTTTTTCCTTTCCTCACTGGGCTATTTTTCCCTTGGGCTTATAGCATCTTGATTTTCTTACTAGGGTTGTAGATTAGCTAATAATAATAATAATAATAATAATAATAATAATAATAATAATAATATGTAAATGACTTTCCATCAAGGTCTTTGTTATTCATTACATCCCTTCTCTCTTATTCTATAATATTTCCATTTTTATTGAGTTTTCAATCTGTCACTTTTCTCCGTTCTTCCCCAAGACGTCCATTTTGATTGTTGTTTATTATTCTCTCTCTCTCTCTCTCTCTCTCTCTCTCTCTCTCTCTCTCTCTCTCTCTCTCTCTCTCTCTCTCTCTCTCTCTCTCTCTCTCTCAATGTCAACCTCGTGAATAATTATGAATATCTTTATCAATCTACTTCAGGATATCAGCTCTTGTAATACAAATTACAATCGTTTTTTCACAATAATCAGTAACAAACACACATATACATAAACACATACTTGTATATATATATATATATATATATATATATATATATATATAAATGTATATATATATATATATATATATATATATATATATATATATGTATATATATATGTTTGTGCGTGTGTTTGTGTGAGCACGTATATATGTGTGTGTGCTCGTTTATATGTGTTCATATGTGCAGTGATGCGTATATTGTTTCACAAAGCAAAAATGGCAAATAAAAAACTATGCATGAATATATTAAAATTATCAATTTTTCTAAAAGAATAAAAGATAAAATGAACATATCAATAATCACTTTAGAAACCTTTCATTGTAAAAAAATATATCTAAACAACCCACTAATTCATGGAAATGTATTCAACGCCTGACACTAATTCCTTTATTTCCCTGGGATCATTTTGCAGCAAAAGAAAGAATACCTGAAGAGCTTTTGGAATTCGCTCGAGCTGTGCAAGGTGATCCTCAGTATTGTGGCTATTGTCATGTACGCCATGAAGAATGCCTACGTCAAGCTCTCTCTGGGGGACATTGCTGACAGGGAAGGTACGTCTCTCTCTCTCTCTCTCTCTCTCTCTCTCTCTCTCTCTCTCTGGAAGTGATGATTACCATTCCTATCGTTTTTTAATAAATAATGCATTCTCTCTCTCTCTCTCTCTCTCTCTCTCTCTCTCTCTCTCTCTCTCTCTCTCTCTCTCTCTCTCTCTCTCTCTCGATCTTAGTGATGATTACCATTCCTGGCTTTCTTTGTTTAATGAATTATTTATTCTCTCTCTCTCTCTCTCTCTCTCTCTCTCTCTCTCTCTCTCTCTCTCTCGAAATATAATACCGTGTACTGTTATTAGTAACTATTGTTTCGTGAAATCTCTCTCTCTCTCTCTCTCTCTCTCTCTCTCTCTCTCTTAAAATATAGTATGGTGCACTGTTGTCTGCAACTGTTTCATAAACTCTCTCTCTCTCTCTCTCTCTCTCTCTCTCTCTCTCTCTCTCTCTCTCTCTCTCTCTCTCTCTGATGAAAAAGTCTCATAATATTTAAAGAGTAATGGTATTATGCTGCATGCATTATATCCCGTAGTATATATCTCGCTATTATTGACATTGCTGGTACATTGAGTCTCTCCCTCTCTCTCTCTCTCTCTCTCTCTCTCTCTCTCTCTCTCTCTCTCTCTCTCTCTCTCTCTTTCAAACATTATTATTCAGATTTTATTGTTAAACAAAAAACCAAAGAACTAAAATTTCCACCGACTTTCACTTAGTTTTGTTTGTTGCGTTGTAAACCTTCATTTCAGATGCAGTAGTTCCACGAAACTTCCTCCTTAAGACTTGTTTGCGACTGTAAACTTGTTAAAACTTCGCGGAGAGCCGTTGCAAAGAGTGGCGTTTTCACAACCTGCATGAAGTTTTAAATAACTTCAGGACTGGAGATCACTTTTACTTTTTTTTTTAGTCTGCCCTCGTTCGTACACGCTTTTGATATTATATCTGTACTATACTTCTTTTTTTTTTAATGAGGCGCATTTGCCCTGACTCGCAGCGGTGTCCTTTTAGCTCGGAAAGGTTTCCTGCTATCTGATTGGTTAGAATGATCTTGTCCAACCAATCAACGATCGGGAAACTTTTCCGAGCTAAAAGGGCACCCCTGCGAATCGGTGCAAATCTGCCTCACTAAAAAGAATTGACTATAGTGTATGCGACCCGACAAGAATGACGGGTAAATATTTATATATATATATATATATATGTACACACAGATTCAACTCTTTCCACCCCATCCCCTTTCCAAACTATAACCCGTTGGTTTAGCAATTTTTGGGAGTTTGTGGTTTGCGAGCGTAGGCTACCTCTCGGGGTACGACCATTCCCTCTCCCCCTTACCCCAGTGTAACAGGGAAGGAATATATACACACATATATATATATATATATATATATATATATACATATATATATGTATATATATATATTTATAGGTATAAATATATATATATATTTATATATATATATTTATTTATATATATACATATATTTATATATATATATGTTTATATATATATATATATATACACAGTATATATATATATATATATATATATATATATATATATATATAAATATATGTATATATATAAATATATATATATGTATATATAATATATATATATATATATATATAATATATATATATTATATTATATATATATGTATATGTATATATATATATATATATATATATATATATATATATATATATATATATATATATATATATATTTCCTTTTACGGTGAAAACATAGCTGAGATTTGGGGGAAAATCCCCTTCAGACTGAGATCTAAAACCCTTTCAATTAAAAAACTACAAAAAGAAAATTATTAGCGAGCAAAAGTCAATTGTAACAAATAAATTATCGAAAAAAAATTAATTAAAATCTATACAAAAAGAAAATTATTAGCGAGCAAAAGGTAATTACAACAAATTAAATTATCGAAAAAAAAGTTAATTAAAAAGCTATACAAAAAGAAAATTATTATCGAACAAAAGTTGATTACAACAAATTAAATTATCGAAAGAAAATTAATTTAAAAGCTATACAAAAAGAAAATTAGCGAACAAAAGTTGATTACAACAAATTAAATTATCGAAAAAAGTTAATTAAAGAACCATATATGTTATCGAAAAAAGTTAATTATAAAAAATTATATAATTTAAAAAGTTAATTACAAAAATAAGATTATCGAAAAAAGTTAATTACCAAAAATTATATCGAAAAAAATTTAATTAGAAATATCTTATTGAAAAAATTAATTAAAAAAAATATATTACCGAAAAAAAGTTAATTACAAAAATTATATTATCGAAAAAGTTAATTACAAAATTATAGTATCGAAAAAAGTTACGCATGACCCTTTTCTTCTTTCTCGCAGGCGAGTTCATGAACTTCCAGAGACTAGCTCTCTGGAACGAGACTTTCATATACCTGATCGCCTTCGTGTGTTTCATCAGCATACTGGAATGCCTCCACCTTCTCAGGTATGTTATTGTGATACATTTGGCGTCATAAGTTCTGAGATAACTTGAGTTGTTATTCCAATTATTGTGATGTATTGGCGGCATAAGTTTTAAGATAACTTGAGGAATTGTTATTCCAACCTGCAAAAAAAAAAAAAAAAAAAAAAAAAATCCAAATAGGATGAGAAGCATTACAAGTTTCCTGTGTGGTAGAAATCTGCGTCAGTATCAAAATAAAATCACTTTATAGATTTATTATTGATGTCAAAGTATAAATGAAAATAATGAATCTCTCTCTCTCTCTCTCTCTCTCTCTCTCTCTCTCTCTCTCTCGTGACAGGTTCAACGTGAAGATGTCGATGTTAGCTCGCACCCTCCGATATTGCTCAGCTCAGATGTTTACGTTTTCCATCACCTTCCTCACATCGTTCTTGGCCTTTGTCCAGTTTGCTTACGTAGGTGAGTGAATTCTCTAACCACTCTGAATGACTGGTGAAGATATCATTGTCAAGCGAGCTGCTGTTTACGAAATATAACTCTCTTTGCTTAGTCAACCTTTTTTTCACCAAGCGAATCGCTTTGTTATTCGCCATCAAGCCACAGTTTCTTTGTCAGTGTATCTTAGAATCTCATTATTATTATTATAACTTGTTAAGCTACAACCCTAGTTGGAAAAGCAGGATGCTATAAGCCAAGGGGCCCCAACAGGGAAAATAGCCCAGTGAGGAAAGGAAACAAGGAAAAATAGAATATTTTAAGAACAGTAACAACATTAAAATAAATATTTCCTATATAAACATAAAAACTTTAACAAAACAAGAGGAAGAAATATTCAATAGAATAGTATGCCAGAGGGTACCCTCAAGCTAGAGGGCTCTAACCCAAGACAGTGGAAGACCATGGTACAGAGGCTATGGCACTACCCAAGACTAGAGCAAAAACATTTTGTCAACTTTATCTTTCCCTGCCTGGTAATCTGTTGAACATGAGTTCGAGCCCCGCTCGAGCTCAGTAGTTTCTAGTAGTTTCTGCAACCTCACCATCCATGTGAGTTATTGTTGGTGAGTTTAGGGGAGCCTGTAGGTCTACCTGCTGAGTTAACAGCAGCCATTGCCTGGCCCTCCCTGGTCATAGCTTAGTGGAGAGGGGGCTTGAGCGCTGACTATCTGCCATCCATGAGTGACCATTAAACCTTCAAGTTAACTATTATTTTGATTGTTTGACAAGTCTGCTGTATTTGTGTTTCATTTTATGTCAAACAAACCTTGCCTTTTTTTAATAATACATATGAGTCTTTCTTTGGCAGGTATATCCTTAGTTTTAGAATTAAATATTAATTAATGAACATATTTGGTCTAAAAAAATAAAACTTTTTCTTTATATATATACAGTACATATATATATATATATATATATATATATATATATATATATACATATAGATATATATACACATATAAAGATATATATATATATATATATATATATATATATATACACACACACACATATATATATATATATATATATATATATATATATATATATATATATATATATATATATATATATATATATACACCGCATATATATACTATCTCTCTCTCTCTCTCTCTCTCTCTCTCTCTCTCTCTCTCTCTCTCTCTCTCTCTCTCTCTAACAAATGACCAAAATAAAATTCCATTATTAATCAAATCCTAGGAAATTAACTTACAACTGTCATGAAAAAATTAGGTTCTACTCTTATTTTGTGTTATCTAAAATTCTGAAAAAAAAAATGTTTATTTTAACCATTTCGGTGTAAAAAAATAAGAATAGAATAAAATCATAAACTTTTAGTTTGCATTTGTGTTGCCGATATAGTTTTTTCTTATTCGTTTTTTCTTGATTTTGCAGCTTTTAGTCCCGGGATGGGCATCTACAAAAACTTTGTCACGGCCGTCGAAAGTATGCTTGGCCATTTGTTGGGTAAGGAAATGCTTTTGTTGTTGTTTATGTTCTAGAATTATATTATTATAATGCGTGCTTCCATTAGATCTTTGATATTCCTATGTACTTGTATTACGACTCTTATTTCAATGCAAATATGCAAATGTTACATGATGCGTTTATACACATACGTATAGGATTCATATACTGTATATGCAGAAATCATGTCACCTGACATGTGATGAATATATATATATATATATATATATATATATATATATATATATATATATATATATATATATATAATTGTAGCAAAAGAGTGGGGGAATAGAGTAGGGGGATGTAAAAGGGAGCTACTGAGGGTTGAAGAGCTAATGAAACCGGGGGTAAAAAGTAAATATCAAGAAAGGTTGAAAATGGCATATGATGAAGTGAAAGTAAGAGAAACTGGTAATTTAGAGGAGTGGAAGTTAGCAAAAGAAAATTTTGTTGGGATTGCAAGTGATGTGTGTGGCAAGAAGTTTGTTGGAGGCAGCATGAGGAAGGGCAGTGAATGGTGGAATGAAGGAGGGAAGGTAAAAGTGGAAGAGAAAAAGAGGGCTTTTGAAGAATGGCTGCCGAGTAATAGTGTAGAGAAGTATGAAAGATATAGAGAGAAAAATGTGGAAGTAAAGCGCAAGGTAAGTGAGGCAAAAAGGGCAGCTGACCTGAGGTGGGGTCAGGGATTGAGTCATTCATATGAAGATAATAAAAAGTTTTGGAAAGAAATGAAGAGAGTAAGGAAGGCTGGTTCAAGAATTGAAGAGACAGTGAAAGATGGAAATGGAAGGTTGTTAAAAGGAGAGGAGGCAAGGAAAAGGTGGGCGGAATATTTTGAGAGTTTACTGAATGTTGAAGATAATAGGGAGGCAGATATAATTGCTGTTGCAGGTGTTGAAGTGCCAGTAATGGGAGATGAGAATGAGAGAGATTACAAGAGAGGAAGTGAGGAGAGCACTAGATGAAACGAGAGTAGGAAAAGCATCTGGTATGGATGGTGTGAGAGCTGAGACGTTGAAGGAAGCGGGTGTGACTGTACTTGAATGGTTGGTGAGATTGTTTAATATGTGTTTTGTGTTGTCAATGGTACCAGTAGATTGGGTTTGTAAGTGTATTGTACCACTATATAAGGGTAAGGGAGATGTGCATGAGTGTTGTAATTCAAGAGGTATTAGTTTGTTCAGTGTAGTTGGAAAAGTGTATGGTAGAGTAATGATTAATAGGATTAAGGATAAAACAGAGAATGCAATCTTAGAAGTACAGGGTGGTTTTAGAAGAGGTAGGGGTTGTATGAATCAGATTTCTACAGTTAGGTAGATATGCGAGAAATATTTAGCAAAAGGTAAGGAGGTGTATGTTGCGTTTATGGATCTGG
>NC_090742.1:17490697-17495697 GCF_036898095.1 Palaemon carinicauda
CCACACCCCTTGCATTAGAAGATCTTTGACCTCTTTTTAGCTCCTCCGCCCCTTGCATTAGAAGTTCTTTGACCTATTTTTAGCTCCCCTGCCCCTTACATTAGAAGTTCTTTGACCTCTTTTTAGCTCCCACACCCCTTGCATTAGAAGTTCTTTGACCTCTTTTTAGCTCCCCCACCCCTTGCATTAGAAGTTCTTTGACCTCTTTTTAGCTCCCCCACCCATTGCATTAGAAGTTCTTTGACCTCTTTTTAGCTCCCCCACCCCTTGCATTAGAAGTTCTTTGACTTCTTTTTAGCTCCCACACCCCTTGCATTAGAAGATCTTTGACCTCTTTTTAGCTCCCACACCTCTAGCATTAGAAGTTCTTTGACCTCTTTTTAGCTCCCACACCTCTAGCATTAGAGGTTCTTTGACCTCTTTTTAGCTCCCCCACCCCTTGCATTAGAAGTTCTTTGACTTCTTTTTAGCTCCCACACCCCTTGCATTAGAAGATCTTTGACCTCTTTTTAGCTCCCACACCTCTAGCATTAGAAGTTCTTTGACCTCTTTTTAGCTCCCACACCTCTAGCATTAGAAGTTCTTTGACCTCTTTTTAGCTTCCCCACCCCTTGCATTAGAAGTTCTTTGACCTCTTTTTAGCTCCCACACCCCTTGCATTAGAAGTTTTTCGACCTCTTTTTAGTTCCCACACCCCTTGCATTAGAAATTCTTTGACCTCTTTTTAGCTCCCCCACCCCTTGCATTAGAAGTTCTTTGACCTTTTTTTAGCTCCCCCACCCCTTGCATTAGAAGTTCTTTGACCTCTTTTTAGCTCCCCCACCCCTTGCATTAGAAGTTCTTTGACGTCTTTTTAGCTCCCACACCCCTTGCATTAGTTCTTTGACCTATTTTTAGCTCCCTCACCCCTTGCATTAAAAGTTCTTTGACTTCTTATTAGCTCCCACACCCCTTGCATTAGAAGATCTTTGACCTCTTTTTAGCTTCCCCACCCCTTGCATTAGAAGTTCTTTGACCTCTTTTTAGCTCCCACACCCCTTGCATTAGAAGATCTTTGACCTCTCTTTAGCTCCTCCGCCCCTTGCATTAGAAGTTCTTTTACCTATTTTTAGCTCCCCTGCCCCTTACATTAGAAGTTCTTTGACCTCTTTTTAGCTCCCACACCCCTTGCATTAGAAGTTCTTTGACGTCTTTTTAGCTCCCCCACCCATTGCATTAGAAGTTCTTTGACCTCTTTTTAGCTCCCCCACCCCTTGCATTAGAAGTTCTTTGACATCTTTTTAGCTCCCACACCCCTTGCATTAGAAGATCTTTGACTTCTTTTTAGCTCCCACACCTCTAGCATTAGAAGTTCTTTGACCTCTTTTTAGCTCCCACACCTCTAGCATTAGAGGTTCTTTGACCTCTTTTTAGCTCCCCCACCCCTTGCATTAGAAGTTCTTTGACTTCTTTTTAGCTCCCACACCCCTTGCATTAGAAGATCTTTGACCTCTTTTTAGCTCCCACACCTCTAGCCTTAGAAGTTCTTTGACCTCTTTTTAGCTCCCACACCTCTAGCATTAGAAGTTCTTTGACCTTTTAGCTCCCATACCTCTAGCATTAGAAGATCTTTGACCTCTTTTTAGCTCCCACACCTCTAGCATTAGAAGTTCTTTGACTTCTTTTTAGCTCCCCCACCCCTTGCATTAGAAGTTCTTTGACATCTTTTTAGCTCCCACACCCCTTGCATTAGAAGTTCTTTGACCTCTTCTTAGCTCCCCCACCCCTTGCATTAGAAGTTCTTTGACCTCTTTTTAGCTCCCACACCCCTTGCATTAGAAGTTCTTTGACCTCTTTTTAGCTCCCCTGCCCCTTGCATTAGAAGTTCTTTGACCTCTTTTTAGCTCCCACACCCCTTGCATTAGAAGTTCTTTGACCTCTTTTTAGCTTCCCCACCCCTTGCATTAGAAGTTCTTTGACCTCTTTTTAGCTCCCCCACCCCTTGCATTAGAAGTTCTTTGACCTCTTTTTAGCTTCCCCACCCCTTGCATTAGAAGTTCTTTGACTTCTTTTTAGCTCCCACACCCCTTGCATTAGAAGTTCTTTGACCTCTTTTTAGCTCCCACACCCCTTGCATTAGAAGTTGTTTGACCTCTTTTTAGCTCCCCCGCCCCTTGCATTAAAAGTTCTTTGACCTCTTTTTAGCTCCACACCCCTTACATTAGAAGTTCTTTGACCTCTTTTTAGCTCCCCTGCCCCTTGCATTAGAAGTTCTTTGACCTCTTTTTAGCTCCCACACCCCTTGCATTAGAAGTTCTTTGACCTCTTTTTAGCTCCCACACTCCTTGCATTAGAAGTTCTTTGACCTTTTTTTAGCTCCCCCACCCCTTGCATTAGAAGTTCTTTGACCTCTTTTTAGCTTCCCCACCCCTTGCATTAGAAGTTCTTTGACCTCTTTTTAGCTTCCCCACCCCTTGCATTAGAAGTTCTTTTACCTCTTTTCAGCTCCCACACCCCTTGCATTAGAAGTTCTTTGACCTCTTTTTTAGCTCCCACACCCCTTGCATTAGAAGATCTTTGACCTCTTTTTAGCTCCCACACCCCTTGCATTAGAAGTTCTTTGACCTCTTTTTAGCTCCCCCACCCCTTGCATTAGAAGGTCTTTGACCCCTTTTTAGCTCCCCCACCCCTTGCATTAGAAGTTCTTTGACCTCTTTTTAGCTCCCCCACCCCTTGCATTTGAAGTTCTTTGACCTCTTTTTAGCTCCCACACCCTTTGCATTAGAAGTTCTTTGACCTCTTTTTAGCTCCCACACCCCTTGCATTAGACGATCTTTGACCTCTTTTTAGCTCCCACACCCCTTGCATTAGAAGTTCTTTGACCTCTTTTTAGCTCCCACACCTCTAGCATTAGAGGTTCTTTGACCTCTTTTTAGCTCCCACACCTCTAGCACTAGAAGTTCTTTGACCTCTTTTTAGCTCCCACACCTCTAGCATTAGAAGATCTTTGACCTCTTTTTAGCTCCCACGCCCCTTGCATTAGAAGTTCTTTGACCTTTTTTTAGCTCCCCCACCCCTTGCATTAGAAGTTCTTTGACCTCTTTTTAGCTTCCCCACCCCTTGCATTAGAAGTTCTTTGACCTCTTTTTAGCTCCCACACCCCTTGCATTAGAAGTTCTTTGACCTCTTTATAGCTCCCACACCTCTAGCATTAGAAGTTCTTTGACCTCTTTTTAGCTCCCACACCTCTAGCATTAGAAGTTCTTTGACGTCTTTTTAGCTCCCACACCTCTAACATTAGAAGTTCTTTGAACTCTCTCTCTTTAGCTCCCACACTTCTAGAATTAGAAGTTCTTTGACATATATTTCTAGGTTCCATACTTTTAGCATTAGAGAGTCTTCGATCTATATTTTGAGGTGTCTTACTTCTAGCATTAGAGGCTCTCTATTTTTAGTTGTCTTACCTCTGGCATTAGAGGCTCCTTTTTGCTGTTCTCTCCTGTCTTCTAGTTTTCAAGATCTTCTTCCATTAGATTATCTGTTTCTTTCGAGATTTCATTGTCTCTTTTCCTTAGTTCGTCAGTGTCTTTCTAGATTTCAAAAGAGATTTCAGTGCCGCGAGTCCTCACTTCGTCAGATTCCTCATGGAAATCGAAGGCATTTATTCTTTACCTATCTGGGCAATGAGTAAAGAGATGAATACTATCGATTTCTCCGCATACACTATCATGCCAAAGTAAGTGACGAGCAACATGATATATTTATCAATGTCGTCTGGATATGTCCTTACTTCAATGGCGAATTTTGGGACAATCCTGTTGAAGAACTACACGTCACCCACCGTTCAGTTGAACCATTCTGCCTCCATCCTCATTCCCCGCAATCCGTTTTTGCACCGATACAAAGCCTCGTACTTTTTCCAAAAGTCTCCTTTAATAAGACATCGTCGCAAAAGCCCAAGCAAAGGATCTTTCAAGGCGCATACATTATGATCTTCAAAGCTCAGCTGCCAACGGAAGATCCCGTGTCTTTCTATAGGCCGGGCGATATAAAACGAACGATCGGCAACTTCGGCAGCAACCAAAACCATCTGTAGTTGATGGTGTTCCGAAGACGTAACACATAATTCTTACCGGCAGCTTCCTATTCCGCCAGAACGCGATCTCTGTGAGTTAAGTGAAATCCTTCTCCCAGTCATCAACTCATTTCCTCTTACTCCTATTGACGCGCAATTCCTTAGTTAGATTTCGCCAGCTACATACAGATCATGTGAGGTGTTGCAGGCTACGTTTGAAAAAATGAAGATCAGGTCTTCAGAAATCATTTGAAGCTCGGGGAGGAGTTGTTCAGGACTGCTCCTGGAATTTTCAATTCTGGAGTCATTCAGAAATCCATGTTAAGTATACGGCTATGTCCTTTGAAGACTTTTGGAAATTCGGGAAAGTTTTCTTCCGAAACCGTTCTGAGATTCCGTTTTGGAGGCATTCAGAATTCCATGCTAAGTCTATGCTATTTTTTTTTAAGCCATTTGGAAATACGGGAAAGTTTTCTTCCGATACCGTTCTGAGATTCCGTTCTGGAAGCATTCAGAATTCCATGCTAAGTCTATGGCTATTTCTTCTGAAGCCATTTGGAAATCCAAGAAGATTTTCTTCCGAATTCTTTTAGGACTCGCGAAAAATTCCATTCTTGTTTTATAACAACAACAACAACAACAATAATAATAATGATAATGAAATAGTAATAATAATAATAATAATAATAATAATAATAATAATAATAATAATAATAATAATAATAATAATAATAGTAATAATAATAGTAAACTACGTGATTTGATTTATGGATTTGAGTTGAAAAGTTTTGAAGACGCTAAACGCTCAACTTTGCAGTTTGAAGGAAACTTTAAGATACCCGGACGAAGGGCGAAGGGTAATTGAGGTTTTAAGTTGATTTCAGCTAAATTATTTCAGGTTTGGGATTTAGAACAATCTATTTCTGGTACGAATCGATATATATAT
>NC_090742.1:17498197-17520697 GCF_036898095.1 Palaemon carinicauda
TGATTATCGTTAGGTTATATATTTTTTTAATAAAAACCTATTTACAATTTGCAAGATCAGGTCAATTTTTTGTATGAAAACATCCGTTTCCTATTTGTAAAATCATGATTAACTTCCAACCGAGAAGAGCATTTTTTGTTATTTAGAAAAAAAAATCTGTAAAGTAAAAAAAAAAAAAAAGAAATAAAACCATATCTTCTGTAAAGTAAAAAGAAAAAAAAATTCTGTAAATAAGTAGAACAAACAAGGGATCCATTCAGCTGGAATGAGGGAACATGGGCCTGTGGATGGATTTGGAAAATACTCTCTAAAATTGTTTGATTATACTCTCCATGATTTAAGCTCCTGTGCTGTTATGAGAAGAATTGACATGTCTGGGGCCTTTGTCCTGCAGTGGACTAGAGAGGGCTGTATTTGCTGTTGTTATTGTGATAACGATTCAGATTCCATAATGTTGATGTTTGCTGTTATTATGATAACGATTCTGATTCCATAGTAAACTCTGATTGACCTCAGGTGACATTGACATGGTGTACATGAAGGACCACTACGGGTGGTTCGGGGTGTCTTTCTACTTCGTCTTCATTTTCGTGATGACGTTCATCGTGCTGAACATGTTCTTCACCATCTTGGGAGACGCCTTCTCCGTCACCAAAGAGGAAATCGCCAACGAGAAGAATCAGTACGAACTGCTCAACTTCGTCACGGGACTGGTGAAGGTGAGCTCCCCATTTTGTTTTTAGGTTAAGACGTCTCTTAAGCGGGGTTTACACGATCGAACAGTTATTATTATTATTATTATTATTATTATTATTAGCCAAGCTATAACCCTAGTTGGAAAAGCAAGATGCTATAAGCCCAAGGGCTCCAATAGGGAAAATAGACCAGTGAGGAAAGGAAATAAGAAAATGAATAAATGATGAGAACATATTAACAATAAATCATTCTACAAACAGTAACAACGTCAAAACAGATATGTCATATATAAACTATAAAAAGACTTATGTCAGGCTGTTCAACGTGAAAACATTTACTGCATCTTTGAACTTTTGAAGTTCTACTGATTCAACTACCCGATTAGGAAGATCATTCCACAACTTGGTCACAGATGGAATAAAACTACTAGAATACTGTGTAGTATTGAGCCTCATGATGGAGAAGGCATGGCTATTAGAACCCGGTTAGAAGAGGTGGCCTCAGCCACAAAAGCCATAAGGTTTGTGGACATTGAAGATCCGCTCACAGAAGTCAGGCGATAACAGACTTTCTTCGAACCGTTCGACGATTGTGTTCGACAACCAAATACCCCGTTCACACGTTCGAACATCACTTCAAACTAGTGTCTGTCGAACCGCTTTCGACGAACCGTTCGACCGTGTAATCCCGCCTTTAAATTTAAGGGAAATCTAAGTCATCTGTTTTTATTCTAATGAGTGTTCTCCCCCATTTGTCTCAATTGCAAGGGCTCCATGTGTAACTCATTATTTTGATGTATGTTACCATTTTTCAATTGCAAAGGCACCATAAGTAATTCATTATTGTATGTATTTCATACCCTTTTTCTAATTGTGAAGCCTTTCGTATGTCAGAACGTCTCCTAAATCTAAAGGAACAATTAGTTACCGGTTTTTATTCTAATGAGTGTTGCTCATAGCACTTTTTCTAAAACTACAAATATATCATATGTAACCCATTATTTTTATGTATATTAATCGTTTTTTTTTTTCAAATGTGGAATTTCTTTTTTATGCAAGAACGTCTCTTGAATTTAAAGAAACCCTGAGTCCCCTGTTTTTATTCTCATCTCGTCATCATCTCCTACGCCTATTGACGCAAAGGGCCTCGTTTTTATTCTAATGAGTTATTCACGGTCATTTTTTAATTACAAAGGCACCATAAGTAACCCATTATATTTAAATATATTATTCGTCTTTTTTCTTGGAACTACCATGAATTATCTCTTTTAACGTATATTTTTCGAATTGAAAGAAATGTATTTCTGATTGAAGACCTTATGCGTGTTTGTCCTCTCCCTTACTTGAATTTACATAGAAGACAATGATGAATTCGTCGCAGGTTTTCATTACATCTCAAGCTCTAAAAACGTAATTTTTCTTCTGTTTTGATTAGGACATGCTCGGCATGCGGTCAGCAGCAGAAAGGGAAGCTGAGTTGAATGCTGAAGAAGAGGACGAAGGTAAGAAATCATGTTGTTCCGCCAAATGAAATCAGAGGGAAGAACCGTCCTGTTATTTGAGAAAAACTAACCAATATTGAAGCGGGGATACCTTAACGTAGTGAAAGAGTTTGTGTATTGCCATAATCAGAAAAGGTGTAATAGTCAGGGACAGGCATACTAGGTTGGTTTGCTGTGAGCGATTAGACGAAAGTCTCCCATTATCGACCAATTCATACTGGTCAGCGTGGTGATGAAAACTGGCCAAACATTAACCTGTGTGAAGCCTATGTCTTGCAGCGGACTAGAAATGGCTGCGTTTGTTATTGTTGGTATTATATATATACAGTATGTATATATATATATATATATATATATATACATATATATACATTTATATATGTGTGTGTATGTATATATAAATGTATATATGTATATGTATATATATAAATATATATATTTATATATATATATATATACATATATATATATATATATATATATATATATATATATATATATATATATGTGTGTATGTATATATATATATGTATATATATATATATATATATATATATATATATATATGTTTATATTACACGTTGTATTTCTTTGTGTTTGTGCGTGTGTTTATCTTTGCATGTTTAATAGAAGTAAAACTGTATCAATGTTGAAGCACACAAGGAAACGAGAATGTCACGAAATCTTCATTCCAATAACGCTCTTAATAATAAGAAATGTTTCATAAGGAATAATAATTCCTCTCCATCGTCGCTAATTCATGGTTCCTTACTAGAGGAGACGCCCGTCGAGGAACTCGTAGTCCCTGCACTGTCCGTCGAGGATAGTGACGCCCTTGATAGAGAGGATTCTAAGAAAAGAGAAAAAGGAACAGTTCCGGAAGTGGCCGTTTACACAGCACCGACGACTCCCCCTCCTACACAGGCCTCGGCCCATCTTCGGCCTCCTCCTCCTCTGAGTGCCATTCCAGGTAAGTTTTTGGTTTCAGGTCGTTTTTGGTTGTAGGTCAGTTTTAATTCCAGGTCAGTTTTGGATGTAGGTCAGTTTTGATTCCAGGTCAGTTTTCGTGGTAGATCAGTTTTAATTCCAGGTCAGTTTTGGTCGTAGGTTAGTTTTGATTCCAGGTCAGTTTTGGTTTCAAGTTAGTTTTGGTTTTAGATAAGTTTTAATTCCAGGTCAGTTTTGGTTGTATATCAGTTTTTATTCCAGGTCAGTTTTATGCCAGTACAGTTTCGATTCCAGGTCAGTTTTGGTTGTAGATCAATGCTGGTTCTAAGTTAGCTTTGATTCCTGGTTTGTTACAATTATATATCTGTTTCTATTCTGGGTGAGTTTCGTTTCTAGTTCAGCTAGGATTGTAGGCCAATTTCGATTCTTTTTCAGTTTTTACTCAATTTCATTTTCGATCCTAAGTTAGCTTAGATTTTAGGTCAGTTTAGATGGTAGGTCAGTTTAGATGGTGGGTCAGTTTAGATTTTAGGTCAGTTTTGATTCTTGGTCAGTTTTGACTCAAGGTTAGTTTGGTTTCTTAATCAATTTCGATTCTATGTCAGTTTTGATTCTCGGTCAGTTTTAGGTCCAGATTATTTTCGATTCCAGTTCAGTTTTGATTCCAGTTCAGTTTTGATTCCAGGGTAGTTTTGATTCTTGGTCAGTTTTTATTCCTGGTCAGTTTTTATTCCAGTTCCCTTTTGATTCCAGGGTAGTTTTGATTCTCGGTCAGTTTCGATTCCAGGTCAGTTTTGATTCCAGTTCAGTTTTGATTCCAGGTAGTTTTGATTCTCGGTCAGTTTTGATTCTCGGTCAGTGTTGATTCTCGGTCAGTTTTGATTCCAGGTCAGTTTTGATTCCAGTTCAGTTTTGATTCCAGACTAGTTTTGATTCTCGGTCAGTTTTATTTCCAGATTATTTTCGATTCCAGTTCAGTTTCGACTTAAGGTAATTTCCGATCCCACTTCCTTTTTTATTACAGTTAATTTTGATTCCAGATCATGTTTGAGTTTTTTTAGGACTTATTCGAATGCAGTTAAGAACGAATGTGGAAAGTTCAAGCAATGAACTGATTTACCTGTTTTAAAATTTGTCATTTTATATTCATTAAGATCTCACTTTCCGAATGTCGGAAAAGAATTTTCCTCTAATTGCAAAGTAATTTGATATATAATTCTAATCTCAGCTTTAGTTTTTTTTTTTTTTGTAATAAATGAATAATAAAAGACATTGTTCTGTAATATTCTCAGAAGTATCAATGTAATACTGTATAAGATAACTTGTAATAACATTCATAACTGATGAGATTAGCCAATTTTTTATGATGTCCATGCACTTTTTATAATTGCTACTAATTACATGATGTATGAGATGCCGGGATTACGAGAATCTGACTAGAATATTTATCATTGATTTAGCACAATAATACGGAAGCTTTAATGATTGTTTTTCCTGGAATAAACAGCCTGTGCATATTATTATTATTATTATCATTATTATTATTATTATTATTATTATTACTTGCTAAGCCACAACCCAAGGGCTCTAACAGGGAAAATAGCTCAGTGAGGAAAGGAAATAAGGAAATATACTACAAGAAAAGTTTAAAAGACTAATAACATTAAAATCAATCTAACACATATAAACTATAAAAACTTCAAAATAATAAGAGGAAGAGAAATAAGATAGAATAGTGTGCTCGAGCGATGGAAATATGAAGACACATTAAAACTATTACCTTGAGTTTCTCAGCTGAACTGAAAACCTAACCCGAATTAACTTAAATTTCAGGAGATGGACTTCCGGGAACCCAAAGTCTCCTTCAGCCAGGGTCTCGTCGGAGTTCTTTGAACAGCGCCGCCAGTGGCTCAGCCCCTCCGAGTCCAGCAAAGTCTATTCTAAGGGCCTCTCCTTCTGATGCCGACTCAGGCGTCGTAGCTGACTCGGGAGAACTTCCTGGGGCTATGGCTGCGCCCCTTGTAACCGAGGGCATACACGAGGCTTCGCAAAAGGTCATAAGGTTAGAAGTCCCTCCACCAGCTTGCTACATTCCTCCTGGAGGTAAGCTATAAGTATTATTATTATTATTATTATTATTAAGCTGTAACCCTAGTTGGTAAAGCAAGATGCTATAAGCCCAGGGGCCCCAACAGGAAAAATAGCCCAGTGAGGAAAGGAAACAAGGGAAAATAAAATATATTAAGGACAGTAACAGCATTAAAATAGAAATTTCATATATAAACTATAAATACTTTAACAAAACAAAACAGCATTACTACTGCTATAGGGGAAAGTATTAGTAGATTGGGGGGGGAGGGGGTCTACACCACCACCTTTCATTCATATCTTACTTAATTGGTCAGAGTATCTTTGTCCCTCATTGTCACGTGACCTAGTTTGATGTGGTGCTTATCTGCCTATTATCACATTCCTCCTGTAGGTGGAGAACATTTCATCATTATAATGTGAATATAAATCTTATTTGCTAAGTCTGTTTCAAGTTTAAAAACTCAAACTTATGTCATATCTCACTTTGATGTGGCTGCTAACAAGCAAATGATTGCTTGATTAGGCATTACCCTTCGTCACAGTTACTTGGGTCACTGACGCAAACAAATGAAGTAGAAAGTCTTTTCAACTGTTGATAATAATTTTCAGAAAATTCTATAATGCATCTACGGGTATAACAGTAATACTTTAGCATAATGCCTTCCTCATATTTGATCAATCGAAATGTAATATTTTTCTTTTCCTCGAGTGTTATCAATTCTTATCAATGATTTTAATAAAATTTCACAATTTATCTCCAACCATAACATTAATTCATTAGCATAATGCTCTCCTCATATTTGTTAACATGAAATGTGATATTTTTCTTTTCCTTGTTTCGCACAAAGTAGCCATTGCATCAGTAGCCTTAATGACACCAATGAATTAGGTAGGAATGTGTAAATCCAACTTAATTATAAATTATTTATTATCATTATTATTATTATTAATTGCTAAGCTACAACCCTAGTTGAAAAAGCAGAATGCTATAAGCCCAGGGGCCCAACAGGGAAAATAGCCCAGTGAGGAAAGGAAACGAAGAAAAAAGAAATATTTTAAGGACAGTAACAACATTAAAATAAATAATTCCTATATAAACTATAAATACTTTTACAAGACAAGAGGAAGAAAAATTAGATACAATAGTTTTCCCGAGTGTATCCTCAAGCAAGAGAACTCTAACCTCTCTATTCTATATATTTTCTTATCATTTGTTAACTTATTCCTTTTTTTTTATTGTGCTAGAGCAAAGTGGGGATTTAACCGTACCTGGTGATTATCCTGCTGTTCACATAACCCCAGTACCAGATGCGTCGTTGCTGTATAGTGGTCCCCCAACTCCCAGACCTTGTAACAAGGTAAGACACTCTCTCTCTCTCTCTCTCTCTCTCTCTCTCTCTCTCTCTCTCTCTCTCTCTCTCTCTTCTTCTTCTTCTTCTTCTTCTTCTTCAAGTGAATAAACTCCTGCTCTCTCTCTCTCTCTCTCTCTCTCTCTCTCTCTCTCTCTCTCTCTCTTCTTCTTCTTCTTCTTCTTCTTCTTCTTCAAGTGAATAAACTCCTGCTCTCTCTCTCTCTCTCTCTCTCTCTCTCTCTCTCTCTCTCTTCTTCTTCTTCTTCTTCAAGTGAATAAACTCCTGCTCTCTCTCTCTCTCTCTCTCTCTCTCTCTCTCTCTCTCTCTCTCTCTCTTTTCTTCTTCTTCTTCTTCTTCTTCAAGTGAGTAAACGCCTGCACTTATACACGCATGAATTTCTTGATCACGTCTTTTTTTTTCTATGGTATCACCCGCCTTATATAGCTCTCCTTTCATTTATCCATTTATAACAACAACAACAAATGCTGCGGTTTCTAGTCCACTGCAGGACAAAGGCCTCATATGTCTTTAGTCATGTCTGGGGTTTGGCCATTTTCATCACCGCGCTGGCCACTGCAGATTGGTGATGCTGGGAGATTTTCATCTGATCGGTCACAGAAAACCAACCTAGTATGGTGGGCCCTAACTAGTACAGCTTTAGTGATCGTAGCGATACAAAAATCCTTTCCCCATGTTAAGGTATCCCTATTCAGAAAGAGTTATTTGTATTTATATTTGTATTTGTGTATATGCCATATAAATGATATGCATATGAATAAACTTACTCCAACATTACCCATCCCTTCTCTTTTTGAAGAACTAAATGGTATACAAAAATAAGTGGATACAATTATACCAGTAAATCTTGCGCTTCATATTTAATTTCCCTAAATGCCAGTGATACTCCTTCCAAGTTTCCAATTCTGTCTTTAAGATCCATTTTCCGTAGTATTATTCATCCCTTTATTCTCTTTATTTATAAATATTGATATTCAATAACAACTGGATTGTTAACTTTTAGTAATTCCCTTTGACTTTCTATTTTCCTTTCGTCTTATCTTCGAGACTCGTGAGATATTTCTGTAAGAAAAGAAAATATCTGATGATATAAGAAAAGCTCTAGTAGGAACTAGGCCTACAAACTACACCACAGAAATTTATAGGCCTTGCCGGAGCTACGGCAAAATAAAGCTACTTTCTCTCTCTCTCTCTCTCTCTCTCTCTCTCTCTCTCTCTCTCTCTCTCTCTCTCTCTCTGTAAACTGAACCCTTTTCCTTATTTTAAAACAAAAATGTGTATAGTCAATTCTTTTTAGTGATGCAGATTTGCACAGACTCGCAGGGTGCCCTTTTAGTTCGGAAATGTTTTCTGATCGCTGATTGGTAGAACAAGATAATTCTAACCAATCAGTGATCAGGAAACTTTTCCGAGTTAAAAGGGTACCGCTGCGAGTCTGTACAAATGGGTCTCATTAAAAAATTGAGTATAGTTTTAAAGTTTATATTTTACCCTATTTTCCACACAGTGATCCTTTATGATTTACTTCGTAAATCCTTTTTTATTACGTTTTTCTGTTTGTTTATAAACCTCTATCAAAAATTGATATCCATATTGGCAGATATCTCTCTCTCTCTCTCTCTCTCTCTCTCTCTCTCTCTCTCTCTCTCTCTCTCTCTCTCTCTCTCCCCATGGATAATACCACTTGTTTTTTGTATTTTTCAATCTAAAAGGTAACATTGCATCTCTCTCTCTCTCTCTCTCTCTCTCTCTCTCTCTCTCTCTCTCTCTCTCTCTCTCTCTCTCTCTAGATAATACATCTTGTTTTTATATTTTTCCAATCTAAAAGAAAACACAGCATAGGCCTATCAGCACGCGAAGCAAGGAAAACGAATTGTTTATGAATAACATGGATATTCGCCGGGCATTTTTTTTGACATGCCAATCTTTCACCAACCCATCCACTGTATAGTGGTAGATCCTATTTATAAGGCGTGGTTTTTTTCTACCCTGCCACTTTCAGGAATAGAAAGGGGACTTTTACGAAAGCAGGTTGCTTTCACTTTTACTGAAAGTAGATTGGATTTAGCTGTTCTTAGAGGGAAAGCCTAATAGTATCTCTATTTTATGTATCCTATTGTATTTTAATATATTTTGATCTAGTGATGAGAGCATAAATCTTACTGCCTAAGTATTTTAGAGATTTTATCATCATCATCGTCATCATCATCATCATCATCATCATCGTCAGCCGTAGCTAGTCTACTACAGAAGAAAGGCCTCAGACATGTCCTTCCACTTGCGTTTGTTTATGGTCTTTCTTTGCCAGTCCACACTAGCTAACTTGCTTAGTTCGTCAATCCATCGTCTTCTCTTTCTTTCCCTGCTTCTTTTGCAATATTTAGACATGTTCTTCCATTTGCGTTTGTTAATGGTCTTTCTATGCCAGTCCACACCAGCATACTTACTTAGTTCGTCAATCCGTCGTCATCTCTTCCTTCCCCTGCTTCTTTTGCAATTTTTAGGCATGTCCTTCCACTTGCGTCTTTTGCAATATTTAGACATGTTCTTCCATTTGCGTTTGTTAATGGTCTTTCTATGCCAGTCCACACCAGCATACTTACTTAGTTCGTCAATCCGTCGTCATCTCTTCCTTCCCCTGCTTCTTTTGCAATTTTTAGGCATGTCCTTCCACTTGCGTCTTTTGCAATATTTAGACATGTTCTTCCATTTGCGTTTGTTAATGGTCTTTCTATGCCAGTCCACACCAGCATACTTACTTAGTTCGTCAATCCGTCGTCATCTCTTCCTTCCCCTGCTTCTTTTGCAATTTTTAGGCATGTCCTTCCACTTGCGTTTGTTAATGGACTTTCTTTGCCAGTCCACACTAGAAAACATTCTTACTTCGTCAGTCCATCGTCTTCTCTTCCTTCCCCTACTTCTTTTACAGTCTTAAGGGACCCATTCTGTTATTGTAAATGCCCATCTATTGTCGGTCATTCTCATTGTATGTCCGGCCCATGTCCATTCTTTTCCTTATATGTTAAAAGAATATCACTTTGGGAATAATACTAAGAGACCAGAAAGCAATAATGATACGAAAGCAAACTAAAGTAGCATTAATTATCTTCAATCACATGATAGAAACATTCAAAATACTTTTAATTTTAGAGATTTCATATTTTCCGTTTAACATGTTCTCTATTATATAGATTTCATGATCTGGTGTATTACATAGAATTGTATATTCTATATTTTCCTTATTACCAGATCTGTAGAATTTTATATTCCATATTTTTCTTATTACCAGATCTGTATTAATAAGTTTTCAACGTATCTTCACCTTGCACCTAGCAATGAAAATAGACCTTTTCACCGGTGAATCCCTTCTATTTTTCTTTTATTTTTCTTTCACCATAGACGGGCAGTATCCAAGGAGGAAGGAGTGAAAATGCCGGAGGCCTAAAGGAACCTCCGAGGCCTCTTTCGGCTTCTTTTCTGGCTGGGATCGATGCGCCAGAGACGCCCTTACCAAGTCAGGTAATTCTGTGCCACTGCTGGAAGACGATGTTATTTTTATATCGCTTTCCTATTATTATTATTATTAGTAGTAGTAGTAGTAATAGTAGTATCATCATTATTATTATTGTTATTATTATTATTATTATTACTACTACTACTATTATGATCATTATCATGATTATTATTATTATTATTATTATCATTATTATTATCATCATCATCATCATCATTATTATTATTATTATTATTATTATTATTATTATTATTATTATTATTATTATTAGCTAAGCTACAATCCTAGTTGTTATCTTCTCTGGAAGAGTTTCATGAAAGAAAGAGGGGTTATGTAGAGTGAATTTTGTACCAGGAAATATATACTTTTCCCATTTTAAGCTAATTCATGATTAGGTATTAAGCAAAATTGAAATAAAAACCTGTTTGAATAGTATTACTTTCACTCATATATATATATATATATATATATATATATATATATACTGTATGTATATACACACATAAATTTGATATCTATCTATCTATCTATCTATCTATCTATCTATATATATATATATATATATAATAATAATAATAATAATAATAATAATAATAATAACAACAACAAATGATTGAATATTGATTTTTGCTCTTTCCGTAGGTGGCGACAATCCTTAGCAAACTGGAGACTATGGAAAGCCAATTGGAAAATGCTGTCTGCACTTCTCCTCTTGATGGTTAAGATGACACTACTAATTCTCCAAGCATAAACAGCCTATGAATAAGTTAGTACTCTTGGCCTTTTTTTTTTCTTTTGTGAAAATACATCATGATTGCTCTCTCTCTCTCTCTCTCTCTCTCTCTCTCTCTCTCTCTCTCTCTCTCTCTCTCTCTCTCTTAGATGTTGCGCCTCCTCAGCATTTGTTTATTTTTGTAGCTATAGGATAATGTAATCCATTTCGTAAATGCCTTGGTGATTTGTGCTAACAATTTTTTAAGTTTTTTTTATTTTTTTTTATTATTTTTTTATTTTATTTTTACTAATCTAGTAAAACGTACCCAGGATCTAAACTTAAAGGATACTATTACAGTTTTATTTACGAAGCAATATTGAAGGTAAGTCTAATTAACTTAACCAGTTATATGTAAGGTAAGATGAAAAAAAAAGTAATTTTTCTTGGAAGATAATTTCCTTCATATCTCAGTTCCTCCTCTTCTACCTCTCCTTCATAATTTTACCCTCCTCTTCTACCTCTCCTACATACAGTAGTTTTACCCTCCTCTTCTACCTCTCTTACATAGTTTTACCCTCCTCTTCTACCTCTCCCACATCGTGAAACAATGGTTTCACCTTTATTGCAAACAGCGTGACCTTGTAGTCGATTTAATCTAACCCCCGTCAGCCCCCATTGCCTACCCCCCCCCCCCCCGGCCAGTCCCCCACCGCCCCCCTCCCCTCGTAGCCTTTTGCATCGGTCCGTCCAAGGGTTCAACGTTTGACCTCTCGTATTTCGTTTCGTTGTTTTCTTTTTAAGACCTAAAAGGTTCCCTTCCTTTGATACAGGATTTCACTTTGCCTTCAGGGAGAGAGAGAAAAAAAGTCTGAATTTTGAACTTTTGCTGATGTCGGTTCGTTTGATTCTAAAATAATTAGGGCTAAATTAAAGGTAGAATTTTTTTTTTTTTTCTTTTTTTGAGAATTTCATCTTTAGATAAATGTACTTATGATTATTTATCGTCTTTTTATAATATATATGGGAGTAAGTCTTTGAGAACATCATCTCTAGATAAATGTACTTTTAAATATTTATCGTCTTTTTATAATATATATGGGAAAAAGTCTTTGAGAATTTCATCTCTAGATAAGATGTACTTATGAATATTTTTCGTCGTGTTATAATATATATGGGAAAAAGTCTTTGAGAATTTCATATCCAGATAAATATGCTTATTCATATTTATCGTCTTTTTATAACATATGGGAAAAAACTTTGGGAATTTTATCCTAATTTAAGTAAAAAAATCATTGAGAATTTTATCTCAAGATAATTGTATTTATGAATATTTATCGTCTCTTTATGATAAATTTATTTGTTCAATATATAAATATCAACAGCAATAACACGCTTACTATCAAGATCATTTGACCTTTTAAATGTGTTGCAACATTTCGTCCAACAAAACGTTGCACAAAAAAAAATGGTTGCAACATTTCGTCCAACAAAACTTTGCACAAAAAGAATTTAATTTGTTGCAACATTTCGTCCAACAAAACGTTGCACAGTTTTTTTTTTTTAATTTGTTGCAACATTTCGTCCAACAAAACGATGCTCAAGAGTTGATTTTTAAATTAAACCATTACGTCCAACAAAACGTTGCAAAAAAAGAAAAAAGAAAAAAAAAGCAATTTTGCAATTTTGCTAATACATTATTCACATGTTTTCAGAACATCTGAACGTCTTCTGAATCGAAAAATATTGATAGGATATGACGTAGAATCCTCGAATGTTGATTTTTCTTTTTTCTTTTTTTTAATTTCATTTTTATATCTGTAGAAATTTTGTTTAGTTATGAACATTTCAACTACAACAACAAAGAACATCGAATGAAGAAAGTTTTTTTTTTATTATTTCATTTCTTTTATATCGGTGGAAATTTTGTTTAGTTATAGAAATTTCAACAACAACAACAACAAAGAACCTCGAATGCAGAAGTTTTTTTTTATTATTATTTCATTTCTTTTATATCGGTGGAAATTTTGTTTAGTTATAGAAATTTCAACAACAACAAAGAACCTCGAATGCAGAAGTTTTTTTTTTATTATTATTTCATTTCTTTTATATCAGTGGAAATTTTGTTTATTTATGGACATTTCTACAGCAACAGCAACAACAACAACAACAACAACAACAAAGAACGTCGAATGCAGAAGGGTTTTTTTTTATTATTTCATTTCTTTTATATCGGTGAAAATTTTGATTAGTTATGGACGTTTCGACAACAACAACAACAACAACAACAAAGAATGGAACTCTGTGAGGGTTTTTACCCGAAGGAAGATGAGTCATAGAAGTGACTGTCTTGCATCACGTTTTGGCGAAAACTGAGTTTTCTATGTAAAGAATTAATTTTGAAAAAGACATTAAAATATATTTTTACAATAAAGTTCACAATATGACTTTAATCAGATAAACATAGCTTATGTATCTCATGCTTAAAAAAACACAGGATTATTTAAGTCATCTTTATTGTATCATAAATATTAAATTCAAATGAATGATTAATGTTAGATTTTTAGATATAAGTGAGTAAGCTCTGTGAAGTTGATCATCTTTGTGTAAAATGTACAAACAGAAACACCGTGGGAGCTATGAAAGTGAATTAATAAATACCATGAAATCATACATTGATTATAGAATAGATAATTAGATAATTACGCTTGGAATATGTTTATTTATCCTCTTTGCAAAAGGGGCAATTATGAATTGTGAAAATCTGCATGACTAAAAAAAAGAAAAAAAAAATTAAATTAAGCTGATTCTTGAGAATGACAGAACTGACATTAAAGAAGATTACTCAAGAGTGATAGGTAATAAATCTAGAACACACAAAAGAATTGTTAAAATGAATATGAAAATAAGACAAGTATTGCGAAAAAAAGTTTACGCAATGAAGTAAAACTCAACAGAAGTTTTAAATATCTGAAAATTTTAGAAAATTGCTTTCTTACAAAAAAGGTCCTGGGAATGCAATTCTTACCCAAAATGTAAAATTTATCAAATCTATTTATTTATGTAGTTATTATAAAAGAATACCTTTGTAAGATTCCTCTTGGTGATCGATTCGTTGAGTAAGTATCCGGAAGGACGAATGTATCCTGTCAAGAAATATTTTCCAGTCTTTTAAAACATTTGGAGGAGGTTAATAACCCCTTTAAAAATATTTAGTCGTTAGATAATAAAACATTTAATCAAAAGAAAATAACTATAGATAAGAAAAAGTCCTTAAGAATCAATGCTGTTGAAATTTTAAACAGATCAGAAGAAATCCGGGAGAAAAGCCGAAAGTTTGTTAGCTTAAGGTTCAGAAGAAAAAGTATTAGTTTAACTTTCAGTATCGAAGTAGTGTTAGCTCAAGGATAAAAAAAAAAGAGGTATCGAAGTGTTTAAACTTAAGGTTCAGAGAAATGACGAAAGATTGTGTTAGTTTGAGGATCCGAAAAATGTATTGAAGTATCAGTTTAACTTTAAGCAAAGCATATCAAAGTAGTGTAAGCTTCAAGGATCAAAAAGAGGTATCGAAGTGTTTTAACTTGAGGTTCAGAGAAATGACGAAAGTTTCTGTTAGTTTAGGCCTCCGAAAAGTGTATCGAAGTGTCAGTTTACCTTCAGGAAAACATATCGAAGTAGTATAAGCTTCAAGGGTCAGAAGGAGGTATCGAAGTGTTCAAATTTGAGGCTCGAGAAAAGATGAAAGTTTCTGTTAGTTTGAGGTTCCGAAAAAAAGTATCAAAATGTCAGTTTAACTTTCAGGAAAACATATCGAAGTTGTATAAGCTTCAAGGATCAGAAGTTGTTATCGAAGTGTTTAAACTTGAGGTTCAGACCCAAGACCCACAGAAAGCCCATTATGTAGGTCTTGGGTTCAGACAAAAGTAGGTGGAAAGGAGTAACGGAAGATTCGCAAAGAGATGAGGCGAGACTGGACGCATTATGAATGAAGTTCTCAGGCAAATGTGATGGAATCTGACACGACACCAGTCCAGAAGATGGGTCGTTCCATGACGATTGTTGCCCTGGAATGGAAGGAAAACTACCAATTAATAATAGATTAAAGAAATTATTTTAATTAACAATTACGCGTGTATTAATTAGTAAAGTCAATTATCTGCATGACAGGTATGTTTTGGGATGAGTTGAACGATTGGAAATTATGGATATGCTAATTTTTAGTGAATAATTGACACCCGTGTTAATTGATGCAGTTAATAAACTAAAAGATAGTTACGATTTTAGAATAAATAGGATTAAGAGAGTTTATGTAATACTTATACATGATTGGTAAATATAAACTTATTGGTAAATGAAAATTATCAATGTGAAAGAGGAATATATATGTTTGAAGGTATTTAATAAATGATGGATGTTTAGCCCTGTCCGCACGATCGAGTATGCCCGACGAGCAGACAGTGATACCAGGCCACAATAGTTAGTGAAAATGAGGGTTGATGACGTCAGAAGCGGGAAAACTAAAGGCAGGGATCTGACAACACTGTATGGTGCCAGATCCCTGTCTGTGGTTTTCCCGCTTCTGGCGTCATTAACCCTCATTCTTAGTTACTAACTATTGTCGTCTGGTATCACTGTTTGCCCGTCGGGCATGCTCGATCGTGTGGACAGGGCTTTATGAATCTCATATGCAACTCAAGGTTAAATGTATAAACGTATAGAAACTTTAATGGGTGTTAAGGTTAAATTCTTGTTCCGAATATCATATGCAACTAAAGTTAAATGTATGGACATATAGAAAACTTAATAGCATCTTAAGGTTAGATTTCATAAATCAACCTTTATACCTAAGAAGAGTACAGCTCATTTAATTATAAAACTGTTTGGTAATATCATATAGAATTCTACTTACCAGGATTTTATTTCAAAGAAATCTAACTTAAGTGGATTTGTCTTGGAAATGTGAACAAATATTCTCTAAATTATTCCAACTTTGTAATGATCAAACTTACTTCAAACCATCTATTATATTTATTATTATTATTATTATTATTATTATTATTATTATTATTATTATTATTATTATTATTATTATTATTATTTGCTAAGCTACAACCCTAGTTGGAAAAGCAGGATGCTATAAGCCCAGGGGCTCCAACAGGGAAAATAGCTCAGTGAAGAAAGGAAACAAGGAAAAATAGAAAATTTTAAGCATAATTACTTTAAAATAAATATTTCCTAGATAAATTATTAAAACTTTAACAAAACAGGAGGAACATAAATTCGATAGAATAGTGTGCCCGAGTGTACCCTCAAGCAAGAGAACTCTAACACAAGACAGTGGAAGGCCATGGTACAGAGGCTATGGCACTACCCAAGACCAGAGAACAATGGTTTGATTTTGGAGTGTCCTTCTCCTAGAAGAGCTGCTTACCATAGCTAAAGAGTCTCTCCTACCCTTACCAAAAGGAATGTGACCACTGAACTAATTTACATTTCCCGCCTAATGTGTGAAGAAAAGTCATAATATTTTTATAACTTATTAAATATAGAATTAAAAGCAGACACTTTAGCTACATCTGAGCGCTATAATCTTATAACTGGAAAGTTAGTGGATTATGAGTGGATATTTTAGTTACAAATTTTTGTGTATAAAGACATTTTATGCCATATGTTGTTTAGAAATATCTTGTGTGTACACATGCGTCCATTTGTCATCATTAAGCTGTTTTCTCCAACAGAAGGTGACTGCAGTAAGTAAACAACATGACTGCCACAGTCACCTACATATTTTAACATTTGAATAGTTGTAAAACTTTCTGACGATGTATCCGTGTGCACGTGTGTACATAATGTTCGTTAGGTTGTATGAGTACGTATACAGTTTATATATATATATATATATATATATATATATATATATATATATATATATATATATATGTATATATATATATGTGTGTGTATATGTATATTCATATGTGTGTATGTATGTATATGTGTGCATACATATATATATATATATATATATATATATATATACATATATATATATATATATTTATATATATATATATATGTATATTCATATGTGTATATATGTATATGTATATATATGTATATATACATATGTATATATACAGTGTATAGATAGATAGATAGATATACATATACATATACATATCATACACAAACCATTAGACAGTCCTGTTCATACCATTCCCCGCGAATTCTACTCACAAACATATATATATATATATATATATATATATATATATATATATATATATATATATATATACAGTATATATATATATATATATATATATATATATATATATATATATATATATATATCGGTAGATAGATAGATAGATAGATAAATAGGTAGATAGATTGATAGATATAGATATACACGTAATACAGAAACCATTAGACAGTCCTGTCCATATCATTCCTCGCGAATTCTACTCACATGAAAGTGACGGATCCTTGGAATCCAGTTGGAGGCTTCCATGCCAATACGACAGACTCCTTCAGCTGAGCATCAGCGTGAGTAGCTCCGTCCTGAAAAAAAAAAAAAAAATAATAATAATAATGAAAAAAAAATAAAAATAAATAAAGAAAATAGATTGTGTCTTGGCAAAGGGAACTGAAAACCCCATTATACTCTGCACTAGCTGTGTTTATAAACACACTTTAGTTTGAAGTATATTTTCATTCTTAAAGAAGTCATTGCTTTGTTTTTAATACTCTTAAAAATTTGTCGTAAGAAAGGTAAATCTCCTGGAATAAATGTTGCCAGGTATTTCCCTTTTTGAAAACGGATATATCGACGTAAAGGATTAATATTACGGTCACAAAACCGTAAAAGATAATAACAAAGTAGAGTACAAATTACGGTCGGCTGTATTTTACTGAAATACCGATGAGAACAGATTAGAACAAGGTTTTTCAATAGTGTAGGTTTGCAATTGTATGTTCATTTGTGTTTTATGCGTAAATATGGGAGAATAAGCTCCATTTCTACGAAAATTGTAACTAAATTATAGTACAGTAGGTCCCATACTTGAATGCTTTCGACTGACGAACCTTCAAAGGTAAGAACCAAAGGTAATAAGCTTTAAATACAAATAAAATGCGAATTAACTGATTTCTTTAAAAAAGAGCATTTTTTCATGGAGTTTACGGGTGAGCTTGGAGTCCTTGCTAATCATGTTGGACTTTGGAATCTTTTACTTAAGAAAACCTTCTTGAGACGCATTATGATCTTACGTAGGAGACTTACCTCTGAACATTTTGATTTTAACCAGGAGATTGTTATTTCGTATATATATATATATATATATATATATATATATATATATATATTTATATATATATATATATATACATGTATTTATATATACATAAATTTATATATATATATATATATATATATATATATATATATTTAATATATATACACTATATATATACTATATATACATAAATTTATTTATTTATATATATACAGTATATATATATATATATATATATATATATATATATATATTACAATTCATGTATTGCTTAGTTAGCATTTTCAAGTGATATGAAACACTTGAGTTAGTGTATCATACATATTTATCCACAAAGATAAAAATATCTAAAGTTGGGGCGAATGAAAGTGCCAGAGTAACCAATGTAGTTTTTCATCGCATAATAAAACACTTAGAATCATAAATAACATTGAATTTTTTATTTGAAAGAACCTGAGAATATTATACCGAAATGTTATCAGCCGCTCAACTGGACATTTACAAAGATCAATATTCTGAACAGTGGTTTCCCATACACCGTAACTCGTCTACTGAAATTTTAATCTTTTTTATAGAAATTTACGTTTTTATTCCAGACTTATGGTTAAGGTTGACTGTTCAGTTACAGTGAACAATATACTGTACAGCAAGGTCTAAATATAGACCTTGCTGCACATTTATACAGTTATTTCCGAAACCGTAACTCTTGGAGAAATTTGCGTTTTCATTCGAATTTTATCATATAAAAGTTAATTGTAATAAGAATATGTTTGCAGCAAACACGAATGGCAAATAAGCTGTAAAGGCAGCTTATTTCTCGATTTTTAGCTCGACTAAGAGTTAAAATTGTGACCAAGAAGATGTTCACAAACAAACAAACAAAGAGACAAACAACGGCGTAAACATAACCTCCTCCCACCATTGTTGACGGAGTTAAAAATAATAAGATGTAAGACGGTCTGGAGTCTGGACTTACCGCAGTGGAATCACAGTCCATGGTCTTGGGGGCGTCGGTGAACATTCCTGTGGGCTGTCCGGTCGCATCGTTGAAGCCCTTGATGAAGAAGCCCTTGAACATGATGGAAGGGTCAACTCCCGAAACGACCACTGCCGAGGTCAAAAGAGGAGATTATTTTATGTTTCCCGGTTGGAGTCCTTTGGGCTTATAGCATATTGCTTTTCCAACTATAGTTAATTTCTTTTAATGAGGGGTATTTGCACCGACTAGCAGCGGTGCCCTTTTAGCTCGGAAAAGTTTCCTGATCGCTGATTGGTTAGAATTATCTTGTCCAACCAATCAGCTAGAAGGAAACTTTTCCGAGCTAAAAGGGCACCCCGCCGAGTCGATGCAAATCTGCCTCGCTAAAAAGAATTGACAACAGCTTGGCGAGTAATAACAACAAGAACAATAATAATAATAATAATAATAATAATAATAATAATAATAATAATAATCTGCTGCTGTGACCGCCATCATTGCGGGGAGAAGAATATCATTAATTATGTCGCAAGGGATCAATCATTGCATCGGGGGTTTGGTTGGTTGAGGGGGGGGGGGAGGTGAGCGTTACAATCAAAGGAAAACTTCGTGTTATTGTTATGCGAAAGCTTTTATCGTCACTTTGTTATTCAACGTATTTAGACCAATTAGGGATTTTATTATAGAAAAATTACCTCGAATTGAAAATAGGATTTAAAAATGTACTCTTTTTGTATCTCATATGCAATGGCTTTCCTCTCTCTCTCTCTCTCTCTCTCTCTCTCTCTCTCTCTCTCTCTCTCTCTCTCTCTCTCTCTCTCTCTCTCTCTCTCATTCCCAATAGATTTCCCCTATCTCTCTCATTACTATTATTCACAGTAGCTTTACTCTCTCTATCTCTCTCTCTCTCTCTCTCTCTCTCTCTCTCTCTCTCTCTCTCTCTCTCTCTCTCTCATTATTATCTTATTCACAATAGCTTCTCTCTTTCTCTCATTCTCTTATTCACAATAGCTTTCCTCTTTTTCTCTATCTCATTACTATCTTAATAATATTAGCTTCTCTCTCTCTCTCTCTCTCTCTCTCTCTCTCTCTCTCTCTCTCTCTCTCTCTCTCTCTCTCTCTCATTACTGAATCTTACAAACGGAAATAATAATAAATCATGATTTATTTGATCTTCTCTCTCTCTCTCTCTCTCTCTCTCTCTCTCTCTCTCTCTCTCTCTCTCTCTCTCTCTCTCTCTCTCTCTCTCTCATTACTGAATCTTGCAAACAGAAATAATAATAAATCATGATTTATTTGATCTTGCAATCGATCCAATTTGATTACCAGAAAAATGACTTAGAAATTAACACAATTGCACAATATGTCAGATACACCATTCGTCGTTCTGCTATCAGGTTTACGTGACTAATGCTGTCATTTACTTGCATGTGAATATTAAAACCAAACTATGCATACACATGGCCGGAAGAATTCATCTGAAATTATAATTTGATGAACAATAAGATAATGTGTATATATATAAACATGAAGATATATATATATATATATATATATATATATATATATATATATATATATATATATGTATATATATATGCATATTTACATCTTTATATGCAATGTATATAATTTGTATATATATATACATATATATATAATATATATATATATATATATATATATAGAGAGAGAGAGAGAGAGAGAGAGAGAGAGAGAGAGAGAGAGAGAGAGAGAGAGAGAGAGAGATGAGCGTGATCCATGATATGTATACTGTAAATATGTATACATATATGCCTACGGATATATAGTGGATATCCATACATATCTATTGATCTGTAATGTGTATATATATATATATATATATATATATATATATATATATATATATATATATATATGCTGCATATGTATATAAACATCTGTGTATGTGCGTTTATATATTACACTACCAAGTCCCATGAAGAATGGTTTTCAAAACTTACTTCATTCAACCTTCTATACTCTAGGGAAGGGATATTCCTCTAAATATTGGTATATTAGACCCGAAGCCAGAAGAGATCCACAGCCTATGTTAATAAGCCTCTGCCTAAGAGCTATAGTCATTTTTTTTTTTTGGTGAGGCAGATTTACAGACTCGCAGGGGTGCCCTTTTAGCTCGGAAAAGTTTCCTTAGCGCTGATTGGTTGGACGAGATAGTTTTGAGCAATCAGATAGCATGAGGAACCAACTAATTATCCAACTACCATTTGCTTGTTTAGAATTGTTTAAAAGGACTACCTGAGTTTCTTGGGGCCTTCCTTAAATTGTTTTGACGTTTGTAGGGAATTGTTACCTGGTCGTTGGTCAACTGTGATGGTTTGCTACCTGGGTGAACATGGGCTAGATTCTAGCTATACTATTCTTTAAAATTTGGTGAACCTACCGTGGGTGACACCTCGTGTGCTATCCCTATTAAAGGAAAATGCATATAATGTTATATATATATATATATATATATATATATATATATATATATATATATTCCCATATACATATATATTATATATATATACCCTCATATATATATATATATATATATATATATATATACTGTATATATACACATATATATATATATATATATATATATATATATATATATATATATATATATACTGTATATATATATACACACACACACACACACATATATATATATATATATATATATATATATATATATACATACATACATATACAGTATATATATATGCGTGTATGAGAGAGAGAGAGAGAGAGAGGAGAGAGAGAGAGAGAGAGAGAGAGAGAGAGAGAGAGAGAGAGAGAGAGAACATTAGTTAAAAAGAAGCAAAATTGTCTACTTATATTCATCTCCAATGTGACAATAGCAATCAACATTTCTAGAAAGCGACCTTGTTAAAAGTGCTTTATCACTTCATATATTGCAATTTTCATACAAAGTTATTCTCAATTATTCGTTTCTTGACAGAAATGACCACCATTGCACAATTTAGCAATGTAACTCGACTGTTGTGCAACCTAGAAGAAAGAATGAATAGTTAAAGGATTGTTTTTTGAAGAGAATAACTCGAGGTCAGGATGAATCATTCTGGTTAATTAGGCTTCTTGAGCTGTAATCAGACTGTTGTGCAATTATTTACGAGTTACGTGATGTGTTTGTCAAGATTAGAGAATCAAGAGAGATCATCACAATGTTGCCTTAGACAACACCGTGAGAGATGGTTCAAGAGAACAAAGGTATTATGGGAAACAACTTTATTTTTAACGGCCCTTTTAATTCTTTTAATTCGCCTATTTTTCTTCACTAGTGCACACGGCCCGTCAGAAGTGATGCCTAAATATTTAGGTAGATATGCACACATACAAA
>NC_090742.1:17530697-17538197 GCF_036898095.1 Palaemon carinicauda
TTCTTGCTATGACACCCGATTTGCGTTTTGATTTTATTTTCAAACTTATTATGGTATTATTTCGTAGTTTTATCCTAAACACAGAATTATAAAGCTGTAAGAATCAAGACATTACATATACCAGTTGCAAACAATTCTTTAAATTGCTGTGTAAAAAATATTCACCGAATATTAAGGCTTGCATTTCAAAATTAACTAACATATTAGGATTTTGATATCTCGCATTTCGACGTCAACGTAACCTGGAGCTCTGGGGGTATGGGGTTATTTCTTTTGCGACATCTATCGTTAAGTTAAGTGGTTTAATCAAACTGTCCTGCATGCGCTTAAAGGTTTAAAGGCCGCTCATGAATGGCAGAGGCATGGGATAGTGACAATACCCTAGCTAGCAGATCAATGCCCTAGAGACTGTCCATATATACATATGATCAGCGCCCTTCTCCACTCAAGCTGGGAACAGGGAGGGCCAGTCAATGGCTGCTGATGACTCAGGCTCCCTCAAACCCCCATCCGTAGCTCACAAGGATGGTGAGGCTGCACACAATACAAGAAACTATCGAGTTTGAACGGGACTCAAACCCCAGTCTGACAGATCGCCGGGTAGGGGCGTTTCCAGTAGGCCAGTCTAAATATTTAGGTATCACATACACACACACACACAACGACACATTAAACCCTTCCCACCCCCTCCCCCTTTCATAGTTACATTCTGCTGGTTTGTCAATTTGTGGAAAAATGTGGTTTTCGAGTGTACCTCTGGGCGTACCCCATCTTACTAGGGTTTGGCTACTCCCTCTCTCTTCTAACCGAGGGACGGGGAGAGACCGGGCCCGCGCGCGCACACACTCGAACACACACACACTTATATATATGCATATATATATATATATATATATGTGTGTGTGTGTGTGTGTGTGTGTAGAAAGACACGTTGCTCCTTATTATATAGGGGAGGATTTTGATCAAATCTGTTGAAAAAAAAAAAAAAAAAACATGAACTAGACCGTTGCCTAGTGTAATTTCCTGCTTTTGAATGGGAGAATTCATAGTTAAACTAACAGGACTTCATTTAATTCTCGGCGTCAGTGACCTTTGTAGTTTGACATTGGATAACTTTAAATCAGTAAACCAATAAACTTACTCCAGCATAAGTGACTTAGTGAAAGTGATATGTTCAAAATGATGACATCTTAAGTGTAATTGAAGAGCCCTCGATTATAATAAGTTTGATTTGTATTGTTCATTAACTTTTATATATAGTTTATTGATCTCCTCATTTCCTTTCCTCCCTGTGCTATTTTGCCTGTTGGAGCGCTTGGGCTATAAGCATCCTGCTTTTCCAACTAGGGTTGTAGCTTAGAGAATAATAATAATAATAATGATAATAATAATAATAATAATAATAATAATAATTTATTATTATCATTATATATTATCATCATCATCATCATCATTTTCATTTTCATTTTCATTTTCATTACCATTATCATTATCATCATAATTTTTTTTTTCTATTTTTATTATTTACGTTTAAGATAACATCACAGCATCATTTAACGCTTGTGACGTCGCTAATTAGGCAACAAAGATTTTCCCAAGTACCTGGATGAATTATAACGACAGTAGGAACACTCTTCTTCTTTCTTCTCTGTTGTAGAGGTTTAGTTAAACCTCTTATTATTCCAAGAGGTCAGATAAGGTCCTCAAGACCAGGTCATTATGAACTCACGAGGTGTTTATTTCGTACTTCAACACCTTAAGGTCTCTCTCTCTCTCTCTCTCTCTCTCTCTCTCTCTCTCTCTCTCTCTCTCTCTCTCTCTCAGGTAGATGCGTATTTTAAACAACTTGGTTGTTAGTATCTCCGTATACGGTAAATACCAATAACTTTTAACGGAATATTTAAGTATTTACTTTGTTGTCTATGTACCGATTGTCACTTTCTAAGTATATATTCTTATAAATTATGTTCATAGTTTATGGATCTCATAATTACACTGCTTGTTTTGTATTATTATTATTATTATTATTATTATTATTATTATTATTATTATTATTATTATTATTATTATTATCATCCTACGTCCCAACTGTACGTTATCGTTCAGGTGGAGGAGATCTGGGCTCCAGCATTGGCATGTGTCCTTTTTCAAAAAGGCAATGCCATTTTTCTATTAATAAATGGATCATTTTAAGAAATCAGTATTTGTAATAAAGTGAATACAGGTAATCTAATGGCAGTAAACAAATTATATGCTATTTTCTTGAGAAATTGCAAGTGCGTTCAGTGTACCTCATGCGGTGCACTGTAGATATTCCTAAAGGACATTTGCAGTGTCCCCTTGGCCACTATACTCAATTTCTTTTAATGAGGCGCATTTGCACGGACACGCAGGGGTGCCCTTTTAGCTCGGAAAAGTTTCCTGATCGCTGATTAGTTTGAATATTCTTGTCCGACCAATCAGCGATCAGGAAACTTTTTCGAGCTAACAGGGCACCCCTGCGAGTCGGTGCAATTCTGCCTCGCTAAAAAGGATTGACTATAGCTACATCCACTCTTTACCCTTCTACTCGATCTTGTTGTCCAATCTCTTACGGGCTGCAGAATTGCAAGATGGGGCAGGCAATTTACAACAAAAACAACAACAACAACAACAACAACCTCTTTCAATATTTTTTTATAAAGCAGCTGCTGGGTATTGCCCCATTAGTGGCGCTTCGGTAATGAATGCACTCCCCGGCCCCAAGTCTTATGTCCCGAAGTCCATTTGAATTTGTTATGCAAATTACTGATATTGCCATTTCTTGTTTATATATCTGGAAAGTAAGAGGTAAGATACAGAAATTAAAGAAATTTATTTCCTTAGATCTCTGTCGTAATTTTTTCGTCACAAGTTAGTTAACGTTTGTTATGATCATTTTCTTTCCGAACGTATTGAATTTTCTTCAAGTTTATCTCATGTATAGACACTAAATGAGCCAACATTTTTTTTTTGCCAAAAATTTATCAGTGTTATTTTTTTCGTGGATCAAATTTTTTTTATTTAATTATCTTAATACCGGCTCTTGAGTATCCGACTATTGACACATCCGTATAAGAGTTAGCACAAATTAACGGACTATTTCATCTCATACTCTTAGTTGACAAAAAAAAAAAAAACCGCATATACAGATGTAAATGAACAAGGAAAGAATGAAAAAATATAGTAACCTTTTGTACTTGAACAATAAGATTGCATACTTTCGAGTGTTTATCAAGTCCTATAATTAACTCTCATCATATTATTCAAGAAAATAGCAAAGCTAATACTTTATTTTACTGTTTGGGATGTTTTTTTTTATGAACCAAGTGTTCTCAAATGAGAGAGAGAGAGAGAGAGAGAGAGAGAGAGAGAGAGAGAGAGAGAGAGAGAGAGAGAGAGAGAGAGAGAGACGTTTGGCTATATAACTTCACTAATGATCCCCCATGATGAAGTTGAATTCTGCCAATAAAAGTGACTTCTTCAAATGTCAGTAGATTAAGTCATGTAGAGAGAGAGAGAGAGAGAGAGAGAGAGAGAGAGAGAGAGAGAGAGAGAGAGAGAGAGAGAGAGAGAAACGTTTGGCTATGTAACTTCACTAATGATCGCCCATGATAAAGTTGAAGTCTGCCAATAAAAGTGACTTCATTAAATCTTCATTAAATGTCAGTAGATTAAGACTTGTATAAAGAGGAGAGAGAGAGGAGAGAGAGAGAGAGAGAGAGAGAGAGAGAGAGAGAGAGAGAGAGAGTAGGATATCAATGTGGGTCAGGTGTTACGGCTAATTACCGCCCGCCGGTTATGGGAGGAAAAGGTCAAGGTAGCGGTTTTTTTTCTCCACCTCGCGAAAAATGGCATGAAAATCCCGAGGCAGCGCATACTGACGGCTAGTGTTTCTCTCGTCTCCGTTGTATGATCTCAGACACTGACCTCAGGGAACTCCACTCTCTCAAGTCACTCAGACCTCAGATAACCCCTTTCTTTTAAGAAAGGGGTTATCTGAGGTCTGAGTGACTTAAGAGAGTGGAGTTCCCTGAGGTCTGAGGTCTGAGTAGTGTGATGGGCCGAGAGAGGCTGTGACTGGCAGTTTGAAAGCAATTGAGTCACTTTATTACAGAACATCCGTTTATATATACATAAACTCCAGGCAAAAAGGACATAAGAACATGACAGGCAATTTTATGTTCAACCGACAACCGTTGCTGTTAACAGTTAACGATGAGAAAAACAGACATGTTTATTCCCTATCAGTGCGAGGGGAGAGCGAAGATACAAAGCATACTATATACAAAAAAGGAAATGTCGTTACTATGTACGATCGTGTGACACACGGTACAGTAGCTTCTCATGGCACAGCATTGGGCTATTTGTCTAACTTTCATACATTTCATCCCGTCCTCTGAGGTCTGAAGATCATCTTATTTCCCTAATTACTTATTACATAGATCGTCTCCGACATAATACCAAACCTAATAGTTATCAGCGTCTGCTGTGGGTAGGAAAGACGTGTGGGGCAAGCAGTCTCATCCCTGGACACTGATTTAAAAACTAGAAGGCTGTGACCTGCATGGGCTGTCCGTCAATGTGACTTGCGGTAGTGAATGTTTTATATATATATATATATATATATATATATATATATATATATATATATATATATATGTATATATATATATATATATATATATGTGTGTGTGTGTGTGTATGTGTGTGTGTGTGTTTTGCTGTCATTCATGACACATGCCATTAGAATGCACAACACGGCAACCTTATTTAGTGTAGGTCTCATGGAATCAAAGTAAAACTGGACCCTTGTCCTAAAATGAAGCGATAGACCTTCACTTTAAAAGATGGAAGTTAAATATTTTAGATTATCTTGATTTCCGTATAATAAATGGAGGAAGGGTGACATGCTGCTATGAGTCTATAACTAAGTGACATCTATACTCAATTTTTTTTAACGAGTCGCATTTGCACTGACTCGCAGCGGTGCCCTTTTTGCTGGGAAAAGCTTCCTGCTCTCTGACTGGTTAGAATTATCTTGTCCAACCGATCAGCGATTAGGAAACTTTTCCGAGCTAAAAGGGCACCCCTGCCAGTCGGTGCAAATCTGCCTCACTAAAAAGAATTGACTATATGACTCCTTGTGGCGAAAAGAAAGACATCCAGATTTAGGAGTGTGAGAAGCTGTTGACTGTACAGGTTTCCTTTGATTACACAGTGTATATAAGGGAGACAATTGAGCTTGACAGATAAGTTAGGGGCTATATGCTAATTCAGCTCAGTGTAAAGCCTCATTATTATTATTATTATTATTATTATTATAATTATTATCACTTGCTAAGCTACAACCCTAATTGGAAAAGCAGGATGCTATAAGCCCAGGGGCTCCAACAGGGAAAAAGAGCCCAGTGAGGAAAGGAAACAAGGAAAAATAAATTATTTTAAGAACAGTAACCTTAAAATAAATATCTTCTATATAAACTATAAAAACTTTAACAAAACAAGAAGAAGAGAAACTAGATAGAATAGTGTGCCCAAGTGTAACCTCAAGCAAGAGAACTCTAACCCAAGACATTGGAAAACCAAGGTACAGAAGCTATTCACTGGAATAAAGAAAATGACTGCATACATTGAAGTAAATCATCAGATTTTTCAAAAAAGCAGATTTAGCATCATTAACCATTTTGATTTCAACCTAGAGGATGTTGAAGTAAACTAAGAAACTGTAAGCATATAGAGGATGAGGTAAATACTCTTACTTGAGCTTATGATCAGTTATGGCCTTAAGGTTAGACTTGATAGATGAAGAGAGGTAAACTCAAGGCCGAGTACTAAAGAGAGAAGAGGTGAATTTGAGAAGATCCCAGATAAAGAGAGGAAAGAGTGTTGGTGAGGAGACATAACCCTGAGGAACACCTTTGACGTATGGAAATTAGCAGATGTTGCTTCGTCACAGTTTATGGAGATGGATCTAAATAAAGATGGAAAATAATTTCGCTAACAGAAAATTATTATTATTATTATTATTATTATTATTATTATTATTATTATTATTATCTAAGCTACAACCCTAGTTGAAAAAGTAGGATGCTATAAGCTCAAGGACTCCAACAGGGAAAACAGCCTAGTGAGGAAAGGAAATTAAGGCAGACCCTGTCATATGCTTGATATACAGTAGGTTTCAAGAACAGGTGACTCCTATAATAAGAGATCAAACTTTAGAAGGAAGACAGGTACGAAGTTTCCAGCAAATGGGGTCATGTGTTTCGAAAGAAATACAGTAATTTACATTCAAGGTGACTGAGAAAAGGTGCGTTTGTAATGCATGAAATGTGTGAAACTTCGAGCTAAGCTACAACCCTATACTCAATTCTTTTTAGTGAGGTAGATTTGCACCGACTCGCAGGGGTGCCCTTTTTAGCTTGGAAAAGTTTCCTGATCGCTGATTGGTTGGACAAGATAATGCTAACCAATCAGAGAGCAGGAAACTTTTCCGAGCTAAAAGGGCACCGCTGCGAGTCAGTGCAAATGCACCTCATTAAAAAAATTTAGTATAGTTGTGAAAGCAGGATTCTATAAGCCAAAGGGCTCCAACTTGGAAAAATAGCCCAGTGAGGAAAAGAAATAGAGAAATAAATATACTACAAGAGAAGTAATGAACTATCAAAAATAAAATATTTCATGAACAGTAACATTATTAAAATGGTATGTATAATTGGCTCGTTTCAATTAGCTTAATCAATTGGTTGAAATGCAATATTTTAATTCAAACTGATTAAATCGCGATCTGTTTCTCCCTAGCGGATTCAATGACCTTGTCTCAAGTCATGCACAGTTTTACCTTGTGACCCCGCAGCAGAGGATCGTTAGTGGTCCCATTACTCTCCTCGACATGACGAATATCTCTGTTGCTTCTGGAGGCTATGTCGTGAATGTCATGCTATTCTTGGCTTTTCTTCACTTTCTTTTGTTTTTGTATGAAGTTTATATTCAATAATAATTGTTTCCTATGTGGTCGTATAAGGCTGGTTCCTACGGATTGCAATTGGCATACTGAGTCATTTAAAGACATTTTAACGTGTTTTTAGCAAATGTGAACATAGAGACTAGAGTATTTACACGATTAAAAAAGAACAATTTTAATTGTAAAAATATACTGTTCTCAGTCGTATTTCGGTAAAATACAGGCGACCGTAATTTTTATCCCTTTTTTTCAGTAAAATTTTAACAGTAAAGTATTTTAAATGGCAAAAGTGAAATTTCATACATTCCATCAATCATAGCTGTGAACAAGATCTTGTATATTGGCAAATAGTTCATCTGTCGGTTTATGACTCATTGTTCTCGTTTTTTATGCATTAATGACTTTCTTTTCCTAACCGGGTAAGGCAAAAGTTTATGATAAGTTGATAATTCTTATTAATATTAGTCCCAGAAAATGATAGTTTGTTTGATTACGAAGCAACGTAAATATCAAAC
>NC_090742.1:17543197-17550697 GCF_036898095.1 Palaemon carinicauda
TGTGTGTGTGTGTGTGTGTGTGTGTTTTTAAGCTTCATACGAGGTTATGGGGAAAATGAAGATGTTGAACGCATTCGATAGTATAATCATTCCCAGCAAGACTCGACGAAATTCATTTAATTTTCATTTAAATGCATAAAAATAAAAATATACATAAACAGTATATATGCTATATTATATTACTTCATATGAGTTGTCCACTATTTCGAACAACTATCCTCTAGGGAATGTATTGTTAATATTTTTTTCTTTTCTTTTTAATGATGGGTTTTCGTCAAGGGAAATTTGCTGTCCTTCATCAGAACTAATTTGAATTTCACTTGGTTTTCTTAATGTGATTTAAAGTTTACAAAGTAAGATACATTTATATAACCATTCATTAATAGTTGATATTTTCACCTGATTTCATTTCCTAGTTTTTATTTTCGACTTTTTCTCCTAAACTTTAAAAATGTATGCAGTTTCAAACTGATTTTTACAGCCTCGGTATCTTGTTTGTTTTACACTTTGAAGTTTAATTATGTGGCCTTCCATTTACGGTTCATATTATTGATTGTTAACTGCTGTCAGTTTGAAGGTTTAAAGGCCACTCATGAATGGCAGAGGCAAGGGACACTAGAATTGCCCTATCAAGCAGGACAATGCCCTAGAGACTGACCATATTATCAACGCCCAGACTAGGACCAAGGAGGGCCAGGCAATGGCTGCCGATGACTCAGAAGATAGACCTAAATGCTCCCCAAACCCCCCATTCTTAGCTCACAAGGATGGCGAGGTTGCAGCGAGCAAAGAAACTAACGAGTTTGAGCGGGACTTGAGCCCCAGTCTGACGTTCATCAGTCAGGGACGTTACCACATCGGCCACCACAACCTCATTTTACATAAACCCAATTCTTCGATCCAGACTTGTTTTTGCATTCCGTCAAATCAAGAGACTGTTAATAATTCTTCTCCCAGATGCACTTTAATCGATCATTCTAATCATTCTAATAAAAAATGACTTTAAAATAGACACGTACAGTAGCTATCCCTGAGTAGCGCTGTGTTCAGATCGCTTTAAATTCTTCAGGGAAAGAGTTATGAAATAGGTTTATCCTTTCTTATTGCAAAAGGTAAATATCTCCAGAAAATATAATATAACAATAACCACGTCTCCCTTTACGTCTTCTGTGTTGAGTAGTCAGAAGTTCAAACCACAAGGGAGAGGTTACTTCCATTAAAGAGAATTTTCAAATTATAGTGTTATCTTTTTGACCAGCTCTCCTACGTATAATATTGTTCAATTTGTTTTCCCTAAAGTTTAATAGAAAATGTCCCAGGCTATAATTCTGCTCCTGTCCCAGAGGTTTGTAGACTCGTTAATTCTGGTAAATTGTCCCTCCTTGCTTTATTATTATTATTATTATTATTATTATTATCATTATTATTATTATTATTATTATTATTATTTGCTAAGCTACTGCCCTAGTTGGAAAAAGCAGGATGCTATAAGCCCGGGGCTCCAACAGGGAAAATAGCTCAGTGAGGAAAGGAAACGAATAAAAATAAAATATTTTAAGAAGAGCAATAACATTAAAATAAATATCTCCTGTATAAACTATAAAAACTTTAACAAAACATAAGGAAGAGAATTAAGATAGAATAGTGTGCCTGAGTACACCCTCAAGCAAGGGAACTCTAACCCAAGACAGTGGAAGACCATGGTACAGTTAGAATCAAAAGTCCGAAGACACTCAGGGGAAATCTTCCGTCAGATGTCTCTGGTGTCCCCGTGACAAAATAGATAAAGGCTTTCTGTTCTTACTACTTCGAGGAAATGGGCGGAGCTTTCTTCAACCTCAGCGGATGAATACAAGATTTACAAATTCTGTTGTCATATTTCTTACTATAGTATCATTTGACAGCTCGACTATCTACTATAAAACACAGCACAGCATAGCACACACACACACACACACACACACACACACACATATATATATATATATATATATATATATATATATATATATATATATATATATATATATATATAATTATACTATAATTTATATAATTTCGTGGACGGTGCTCAGTAGATACTTTCAAGGAAAGGGTTGTTGGCATGGGATGAGAATTTCCCCCTTCCCCGCGCCTTTCCGACAGTGGCTGAGGGTATACGATTATAGGAAGTCATTTCTCTGTTAACCTATCTGTTAGAGATAGGTTAAATGAAAATTCTCTATACAGCTTGTAAAATATTCTATTTCTATCGTTGGCTAAATCTTATCTGATAGATGTTAGTGTTCTATTATTACTTAATTTGTGGTAGCAGTACAATAAAGTAGCTACTATTATAGTAAGGTTAATTATCATTGAAAATAGATAACAACTATAGCGATGACCTCATATCACATTCATAATAATCAAAGTTTAGTTTACTGAGTCGAAAATACCTTTAGTCTAGGTAAATGAAACCACTATTACATTCTGGCAAAACCTTAGAGATTTTTTTTTTTTATTGACAAATCATTAAAAAAGGCTGGATAGTCTCAGAACTACGTAATTTTCCAAAATATTGTCATGAAATTAAGATATGCTTCTTTGCCAATAATGTATCCTCTATTCTGCTGGCGAAAAAATACACGCGCAGATAACAAAAGCACAAAAGGAATCCTTAAGCTAACACCTTGACTGTAAACTATTATTGTGTAAATACTAGGAGTTCTATGTTAATGAAATTACTTAGCTTGGCGACCATGCTGACTTCTTGCGCTTCTATATTAAAGGACTGGCTGCCTGTATCAAATGAATAGGCCCCAAATGTATAGTCGTAATTTGCATGGGCATAACGAATGATTTGCAAGACTTAGTATTCCTAAATGTCATAGGTGGAAATTTCAACAAGATTTTTCCATCCCTAGAATTCTTTTTTTTTTTTTTTTTTTTTTTTTTTTGGTAATGCTCATCACACCGTTTCTTGAAATTTTACCATTTTTTTTATGAAAATATCACCTGTTTGGATTTTCCTCCAAAATGCCACGATAGTTTTAAATATGTCGGTTCTTTTGTCATGGATTGCTACTTAAATCGTTAAGCTCGTTCTGGACTACCTATTCCACCAAGTTATCCGCCTGACCATCAGCAACAATGAAGCAGAGTTTACCTGTGAGGATTGAGACAGTAAGGAACCAAGATTCCATAGAACACCGTTTCAGCTCAGTGGTAAGTAGGCTAGAGCTTGAATTTTCAATTATTTATTTTATGAAATATTACAATAATTTTTGACATGTTATTTAGATTGCCTTTTTAAAGTTATGAAATGCATTATTTCCATACATACCTCCAGCAATCATAGATTTATTCCATTTTACTCTTGCATTTTGTATATGTCGTTAATCTAGTTTCAGGTATCATGGCTGCGCCAAGGGCAAACTCTCCTGAAGTCTTAACTAATCGTGCAAGGATTATTGCCTTATGGGAATGTAATTTGCCCATCAATGTAATTTGTCAACGTATTGGATTTCATCGCTCTACCATCCATAAATGGATTAAACGATGGCAAGAGGAAGGGACCATAAAGACCAGAGCCCGTATTGGAAGACCAAAAGCGACCACTCCTCAAGAAGACGATGCCATTATAACAGTGTCGCAAGCAAGTCCATTTACTTCGGCCGTTCAAATAACGAGAGATCTTCAACTTGGGTGCAGTACCCATACAACAAGACGCCGTCTCCATTCACGTAACATTCAGTGTTACGTGCCAGCAAGGAAGGAATTTTTGAGCCTCGCTGCAAAAGAATATAGAATGGGATTTGCCCTACAGTATTCAGTGGATGATGCCACATTTTGGCAGAGTATAATTTTCACTGATGAGAAATGTTTTTCATCAGTGAAACAGGTATGGTTTTCAGATGTTCACCCTACTTGGGAACCCTCTTTAATCAACCATTCAAGAACTCTATATATAGATTGCGTTCCATAAAGACTACCAAGATTTTTAAGTTATAAACTGTGTACTTAGATCATGTTTTTGCAAAGCAGACTATTTATACATTGTATAATAGTAAGCAATATAACTTTTCTCTTAAAATTTCAATTTAAATGCCTTTATGACGTGTCAACATGCAACGTAATTTTATATATTCTATTTTTTATTAAAGGTAGAAATAAGTCCAATATGAATTTTGTTAACTCCATAGACTATGCAATATATTGAAAGGATTTTAGAAACTTCAACTTCGTCATAAACAACTTTTTTTTCATATTTCCTGTAACCCTTCCAAACATAATAGACAAAATTGTTTAAATGTCTTATTATTTCTAATTACGTATGAAACAGGGGAACAGGTATTGCTGGAGGGTCCTTAACTCTCGCTATGACAAAGACAATATTGTAGAGACCAGAAGAAGTGGTCGAGTTAGCACAGCCGTGTGGGGCTGGATGTGGGCGTTTGGACCGGGTGAGTTACTTCAGATTGATGGGCGCTTAACGAGCGAGAAATATATATCTATACTTGAAGCCCTCGTTCGGAGTGTTCGAGCAATGGCCATACCAGCTCCCCAAACTATCAAGGTATTATTTAAGAAGGGAAGGGGGGAAGAAAAGGGAGAAAACACTTTAAGGGTAAGGATAGGGAAAGAATAGAAAAATTTTAAATTGGAAATTCACATTTCATGTATATATTTCTTGAGAGGCTCTCCTATGCTGATGTTTTTGAATAATTTATTTTGTTTGTTTTGCTCTTTCAAGCCATAACGGCAGAGAGGACAAGCACAAAGGACAGGCTTTGGACACTATAATCTCACCCCTTATAGCAACTTAATTTCTTAATTATTCATTAACATTATTTTTTTCAGATTGATTGTTTATCATAAACTTTTAATCTGATTTCTTCCAGGTTGTCCAGGACAGAAGCCCTATACATACAAGTATGAGGGTGAGAGAATGGTGTCGTCTGCATCCCGAGGTTGAGTTTTTGGACTGGCCGACTAAAGGATGCGACATTAACCCCATAGAAAACTTATGGGGTATCATGGTTCAGGAGTGGGACATCAGACAAGAGCCAACAAAGGAAGCAGTAGAAGCCCATGCAGTCGAGGTTTTGGAAGGCATTCGCCGTCGACCGAACATATGTTTCAATCTTGTAGAGTCTATGCCAAGGAGGCTCAATAATGTCATTGATGTAAACGGGGGCTGGACAAAATATTAAAGTGAAAGTATGTTAAAACAAAATTTTTGACTGTCCCTTTTTATCACTGAATCACGCAGCCGAATGATTTTTTTTTTCTTGAGTCTTATGTTTTTCTTACTTTAGTTTTTATTTTCTAAGCTTCTTCCTCACTCCCTTGACTGATTGGGTTAGCTCTTCATCCTTTTACAAGTGTGATCCTTTCAATAATTATTTATTAATTTATTCGTTAAAAATTCTCATTTTCAACCAAGAGATGACCTTCCCGCTCAAGAGCCTGGCTTCGGCCGTCAATATTAGCAACTGGCTTCTTGCTATCACCTCAGAAAAGAAATCTAGCCCGAGCGGGGCCGCATGAAACGCCTTCATTTGATAATTCTAACCTGGAACTGTTCGACATTTGTGTGAATCAAATACAAGGTATTCTTCAGCTGGATTGAGAAATAAGTAATTTAAAGCAATGTATTTCATTTGCCTGCATATAATATACTCCATCTTTAAAATCTGCACCGAAAAAAAAACCATGATGAATTGTAAATCGTGGTTCCGCGAATTAAAAGTCTTCTTCACCTTTATTTCTGTATTTTCTATCTATAACTTGAAATTATTCCAGTTTATGAATATCTTCATGATAACATTATAAATAATGTTGGTTGGCATTAAATTAAAGAGCATTTTCGCAATGATCATATTAATTGGCAAAAACCTGTGGTAAGAAATCTAAAGGACATGATTTAAGTAACTTGAAGAACGTTTCGCTGAGAAAATTTAGGTATAAGTAATAATTCTACCAAATAACCACGTTAGGGCATCATTAAATTGTCAAGCGACTTTAAAGCTCTTGTGATAAGGATTGAATTAGCAAAGTAGCAAAGAATTTACTGCCTATGTATAAGATTTATATACAAATGATAATGCTAACTGTTCTTGAGCAAGAACATCGACAATAATACGGCAAAGCGTATGAAAAAGAAAATGTATGGAAATAGAAGAATAATTGGTCTAGGATCTAAATATTGAGATGACACATCCCGATTAATATAACTGACTTGGGAAGTATTTTACAGTAGAGGATCGTAATGTTTTACAAAATAATGTGATTCATGGATATCGACAGTATGACAAAAGTCCTTAGCAATAACTATAGCATTTAAAGAAATACTGATGTAGTCTGTTGGAAGCATGATATCGTTTTCATTAGAAAAATTGCCTAATCATGCAAACCGAAATGAGTTTAAATGGTGAAGTATTATATATTTAAAAGTAAACTGAAAAAAAAATCGATTCTCTCTCTCTCTCTCTCTCTCTCTCTCTCTCTCTCTCTCTCTCTCTCTCTCTCTCTCTCTCTCTCTCTCAATGACTTGGGGACTGATATAATTTAATTTATTAAGTGTATTCCTTATAAATATTATAGAGTATCGAACTATACATGAAATTAAAGAAATATTGACTTGAATGAGACTCCTATCGAAATGACCTGATAGGGTATTGGTTAACAGAAGCTGTATACCTATGTAACTTCATTAATTTCTACTTGCTTATTGTAAAATATATATATATATATATATATATATATATATATATATATATATATATATATATATATATATATATATATATATATATATATAACGCCCACATATTTGTGTGTTGTATGTCTTATTGTAGATAGTCGAGTTGTCAAATGATACTATAGTAAGAAATATGGCAACTAGATTTGTAGCTTTGTATTCATCCGCTGAGGTTGAAGAAAGCTCCGCCCATTTCCTCGAAGTAGTAAGAAGAGAAAGCCTTTATATATTTTGTCACGGGGACACTAGAGACATCTGACGGAAGATTTCCCTTGAGTGTCTTCGGACTTTTGATTCTAACTGTACATAGGCTACGGCACTACCCATGACTAGAGAACAATGGTTTGATTTTGGAGTGGTCACTGAACAATTATTCAGATAAAGTTATTAACGATGCTGTTATGAAACAGCACAGTCATCGACAGCAGAATTTCCATATTCTGGAATTCCATGCCTTTGTTTTCCAGGATTTGTGTAATTTACGAAATATTTTTGTTTTCCCATCAGCTGATTCATCATCATCATCATCTTCTCCCACGCTAATTAACGAAAAAGGCCTCGGTTAGATTTTGCTAGTCGTCTCTATACTTCTCCATTCATCATCTCCTACTTTATGCTTCATAGTTCTCAGCCATGTAGGCCTGGGTCATCCAACTCACTTTGGGGAGTGCGAAGATTGCTGTATATATATATATATATATATATATATATATATATATATATATATATATATATATATATATATATATACAGCAATC
>NC_090742.1:17555697-17614817 GCF_036898095.1 Palaemon carinicauda
ATATTTTATTCATGCTGATTGTTAGTAAACGTTTATCTTCCCAAGAATAATATCGACATGATCGTAATTTAGAGTAGTTCAGTACGACTGTCCTTAATGTATGGAGATATTTATTTTAATGCTGTTGCTCTTCTTAAAATATTCTATATTCCTTTTTTCCTTTTCTCACTGGGCTATTTTCCCTGTTGGAGTCTCTGGGCTTATAGCATCCTGCTTTTCCAACCAGGGTTGTAGCTTAGCTAGTAATAATGATAATAAAAATATGGAACGTCCAGTACAATTATTTTTTTTTTTATTGCATCGCACAATTGCTCCTCAGATAGTAATATAGACCACACACATACACACACACACATATATATATATATATATATATATATATATATATATATATATATATATATATATATATGTATATATATATATATATATATATATATATATATATATATATATATATACATATATACTGTATTCTCAAGATATTTTATATTTTTATTAATTACTTTGTATATATTTTAATATTTTCTTTCGCCACTGGGCTATTTCCCATGTACTATGTATATATATATATATATATATATATATATATATATATATATATATATATATATATATATTCTCAAGATATTTTACATTTTTATTAATTACTTTATATAAGCTTTAATATTTTCTTTCGCCACTGGGCTATTTCCCATATTGGACTTATAGAATCCTGCTTTTGTAACCAAGGCCGTAGCTTACCTAGCAATAACAAATAATAACATATATATTTTCTCATTAAATTATGTTTTTCCATTCCTGGGATCTTCATACAGTTGGATATTTTCGATAGATTTCACTTTCGAATGGTTATGGCAGAGGTATGTTCTCCACTAGACGACCTTGTTTGCGAACTCTTCAGACACTGTTAACTGTTTATTTATCGCTACTTTTTGCTCAGTCAATAAAACTATTCACGTGATGAAGAGACCAGATATTTTTAGACAAATTTCATGAAGTTTTAATCAATTGCTATATTAGAATACTGTATTTGAGTTCATCCAAAGGCATTTTATACTTCAATAAATATTATTCAGTAAAGGATTTGTGAGCTATTTACATCTATCTTACCTAGCAATGATTTGCAAATCCCTCGGCATAAGTGTTGTTTAGATTCTCAAGTCTACATATCTTTTTAAATCGAAAACTTTATGGTTTAATTGTTCTCTAGTGATAAAGAATAATTTGTCTTTTTATTCTATAGTTATATTCACCGGTTTTTATTTAAAGAGTAATGTACTTGTAAGTGCAGAACAGTAGATTTGATTTTTATTCAGTGCAGAGTTGTCAGGTTTTCCAAATGAGAAAAGGCCAACGTCTGATCAACTACAACTTTAAAAAGGCCAACCTAATAGTATAATAGGCCGAAAATAGCATTTAAGGCTAACCAGTGTTTAAAAAAGCCAAATTTAGGTATCTAGCACGAAAAAGGCCAAATTTGGAGGTTATTTCGTTTGAAAATGCCAACCTGGCAACCCTGATTCAGTGGTTATACACTGTTTTCGGACTACTTAACCACTCTCAACTTTCTCCGTTATAGACTTATGAGTAGCATGAACCTTCAGATAAACCACAGTACTGGAGTAGAGTTATGAGTTCGGGCTATGGCTTACGTCATTCACGGCCTGAGTGCTACTGGTGAAAAACTCAGCATTGCACTAAGAAGTATAATTTAAAATAAGTTGAATAGGAAGAAATGAAGCTGGAACGGTAGTAAAGTAGAACAACTGTGAAAGGATATAAAGCAAGAACAGCTAGAGACCGAAGGAGCACTACAGTCTACAAAGACCTTTTGAGTTGTGGCACTGCCCTTGTAGGTATGCTACAGGGAATAGAGCATAAATGTGATAACTCATTTAAAAAAAAAAAATTTGCTCTGAATGGCAATAGCTCCCATTCATTCCAAGTTGTCTAATCTGGAAAGATCAAAGTAGTCTTGTGTCCAATCTTTAGTTACGTTCCCAAAGAAACTTTAAAGATTGAATTCTATCTGGAGCTTTTTAATTTTATCTTGACCAAAGTCTCTCTTTCATAAGGACCTTTTAAAATCCCAAAAGAAAACTATTCAAGAGCTAATAATGTAAATTATTGTTAATTATCTGTCTGAATTGAACAGCTGATTGTTACAGTTAACAGTCCGAGTGATGGTAGAATTGCTTAAGGATATGCAGTACTGTAGTACCTTGGCTTACGAGTAATTTTTGGTAAGCAAAATGGAATATGAGTTTTGTATTGGCCTTTGAGTAAAACTTTCGTGCTGTATGGATATTTTTCGTGGACAAGTACGACGGGAGTTACAAAAACTATCACTCAGTGTGCAGAAAGCAGTCACACAAGTGTCCATATGCCACCTTAATAGTGTGCAATACTGTGTTTACCCAGGTAAGGCTTGGGCAATGTGAGCAAGGAATCTGCTTACCAACAATGCAATACAGTAGCTCATTTCCATGCCATTTCAAAAGGGATTTTGACATAGGAAAAATCTATTTTTGGGTGAGATAGCCATGTCGTCCTGATGGAAGTTCCCTTCAGCCGCTTCCTTCTGTATAATATTTCTGGGAGTGATATTACAAGAGAATTACCGTCAGGTATCACGGGGTTCCTACCCCCGGAACAACTATCCGTAGATATCGTGTATTATCAGGGACGGTAATTGTGTAGGAGACCTCCGCGCTCGATTTAAAAGTTTCTAAAAGTAGAAAACGAAAGAAAACAGTAAATTAGAGCTACAGTTACCTTGAAACTGTGAGATAATCCTCCTACAACCACGTAACTCTTACACAGAAAATGTAAGCATAAACCTACTACTACAATTATGGGGGACCCCAGTGGGAAGCGGGGTTTTTGGGTGGGGGGAGGAGGAGAAAAGTGATTTTTCGGGGCACTACCGAACCTAATATAACTACCTACCCTACCCTGGGGGCCATGTACCCCTACCTAGGCCTATCGGGGGGGGGGGGGGGGGCTCCGCCCCCCCTGCGACCCCCCCTTAAGGCCACAGTAATTTTCAGGGCACCACCGAACCTAAGACACCCACCCAACCTAGCCTATGGGGCCCTGTACCCCTACCTAGGCCTACCGGGGGGGGGGGCTCCGCCCCCCCTCCGACCCCCCCTTAAGGCCACAGTAATTTTCAGGGCACCACCGAACCTAAGACACCCACCTAACCTAGCCTATGGGGCCCTGTACCCCTACCTAGGCCTACCGGGGGGGGCGTCATAATGCACTAGTTTGTCTGCGGATTATAGTGGTTACAGGGCTCATTTGAGCAAAATTAAGACACAGTCAACAATAACAACAGACTTAGAAAATTCAGGGAAGACAAGAGTAGCGTGAGTTTGATCGTCGATATTTCGACTATTAATGAGGTTACACAACGTTAACGTAAACTGCAAACTACCACATACCTTACTGTTATGGTGTAGGTGGATACAAATCTGCTATACGGCACACATTTTCACAATTAGGTCACTTTTTCTCTGCCAAAATCAAACCATGACGTTGAGCAAATGCAATTAGCAAATCAACTTTCCCTGAATAATGTACACAAAAATCCCCATAAGAAATAAAGCAATTGTCACAAGTGACACAGTCGGAACGGGATGAAGGTCCTGCTAATTGCTCCATACTTCACGGCAAAATGAGCTTTTCAGTTTGAAGGGAGATCCGAGACGTGCAAAAATATTCCTCCGCGGAACTTCACGTAAACTGTGGTAACTGGTGGAAAAATAGCAGGGATAAGTGAAGTAATAAGTGTCAGCATTGGCTAGATTTGTAAAAACCGCCATGATTGGTTTTCAAACAGTGTGACGTCAAGAAAACACCTGTTATTGGTTAGAATAGCATTGAGAACTAGTCTGCCATACGCAGTAAGGCGGTGAAACAGCTCATTTTAGCCAAGACATCACACAGTAAACAAAAACAAACACTTAGAAAAAATCCAAGTGAAACATAACTATACACACGAATATCTTCGTTAAATAGAAGCTGCTCATATATTGACTATTATATAAGCGTTCTATATGATATAATAGTGAATTGTAGGTGTTTAAATTCTTCAAGATCTTCCGCGGAGCTCTCCTACACATTTACCTCAGGGACGTATCCTAAGATAACCATAGATATCTGCACCCCCAATAGACTTTACCCAGTCTAATCCACTAAGAGGAAAGATAGTCAAGAGCAGCCCTTTCTAGATAGTTTCCTTGTGACAATTGAATGCAAGTACAGGTATAAAAAAATACAACCAATTGTCTAGAAAGTGTAACTACTAAGTTAGTTATAATGAATGGCATTCAGGAGACAGAACTCTTGATATTTTACCAGAAGCTCTCGTGGAGGAAGATTTTCCTTCTAAACAGTAACCTCCTCATTTTCTTCATCTTCCGATCTTCGACTGCCTCTCACCAGCATCGGCTCTCCTCAAACGTAAAGTGTGAGGTAATTTATCAATTATTTCTATTTTTCTTTTTGAATTTTTAATTCTTATTGATTCTTATTTGATATTAGGGATTCTAATTTGTTTAGTAATTACACTTGCAAAACCTTTAAAAATTCACGTGTATTTGTATTTATGGTCTTGTATAACGAATCGAGTGAATTCCATTGTTTCTTATGGAATATTTTGTTTTAGGATACGAGCAATTTAGGTTGGAAGCTCGTAGCCTCGTTCCCAGTACGAATTAAATTCGTGACTCCAGGTACTACTGTACTGTAGGTTAACTAGACTGATTTTGTCAGCTCCCAGGACACAACTTAAAAACCACAGAAAATCTTCAAAGAACAACGTTGTATACTTTCATAAATTTACTTTAACTTGAGAAGCTGGTGGCCATTTGTTCTTACATGGATGCAAACCCTCATCCTTCGATAGGAGAATGATTTCAGTGATGCTGGAAACTCGGCTGTTAAAGATTATAGTGAGGTGTAAATAGTTACTGGCAGTTAGCATGGGAGGCCCCATTCCCCCCTCCCAGCTCAATGAGAACCCACTTTGACTTTAGCTGCCGAGTAGTACTGTTGTACTCTCGTTGTAAAAAAATTGGCCAATTAATCTTTTTCTTTTATCTTTGCACATTGTTTGTCAGCGTGTGTAGCCTATGCCATAGAATGGATAACCCACAAGAAGGCATGCAGTCTTGTCTTGGAGTGTCTGGATGGTGGTATGGAACTTTTATGGGTTGGACAAACATGGATACCCTTTTTTTTTTTTTTTTTTTGCTGGGGGCATGGCTGCTCACAGTCCTTCCCTTGTGAGAAGCATAAGGAGTTGTTGGCCTCCTGGTGGTAAGAGTTTGGCAGGGAGGGGAAGAAGAAGAAAAAGCAAGATTCTTCACCAACAGGATCTTCTGCGAAGGCTAAGAGATCTGCTGGTTCTCTTCTTTCCCCTCCTGGAATCTTGACTAGTAATCCTTCTCCATAGCCGCCCTCCTAGAAAAATGTGACGAAGGAAGACAACAATGAATCAACCCTTGGGCATGCCCAGATCATGACTGATATGTGCTTCCCTAAGAGGAGCAGATGCCCCATCTCCTCTAGGGCATCTCGATAATATTTTTGGGCTCAAGCCATGGCGTCCTGATGGAAGGTTCCTTTTTGGTAGCTTCCTTGGGTATATCACTACTAAATATTCCCAGAGAATTTAACCACAGGTTATCACAGAATTCTAACTTCTGGAGCGAGTATCCTAAAGGTTTCCCTTTTAAAACATCGTATATCAACAGGGGACGCATGTATTAACGCGCCACATAGCTATCTACACCCAAAACAGAGTTAACACTTCGGTGTGTAGGGGCGGAGAATAGCTGGGGAGCCGTTCCACAGCAAATCTCGTTCGTGGCTACTTTTGGTACTCGAGACGTAAACAAACGGGCGCCATTGCTAAATGACGTCACGTCCGTCCTCATCCTTCTTCTAGTAGCTTGCCTTGCTAAGACGGATTTTCCCTTGTGTATTTTCATCAGCTTGCATCTTCGCTATGTCGCTACCTTCGGCCTCGCCTTCTTCTGGAAAGTTGAGTACAAGGTTCCAGTATTGTTTAAATAAGCTCTGACCGTAAAGTAACTTTTACTTTTCGAGATATTTGATGTTTTGTGGCAGAGCTGTGCCTCGACCGGACCGGCCATTTTATGGCGTCGCTGTTGTTTTGCATGCCTTATTTAGATAGCCTCAACAGCGTTTTCCGGCCTCATTAACTAATCGATACTATTAGTTATTTAGTCTTCATAGCTAGGAACTTTTATATCGTGTTTTGACTCTTTTTTTTATCGGTCATCAACTGACCCCATACCAGTTGGCTAGTATAGCCCCTAGGCCAGAGCGCCTATATCAGTGTTCATGCGTGATATTTATCAGTGATCCTAGGTTTATTTATGAAGATAGTGGCATTATTTTACAATACTATTGACTGTGATGCAAGTGTTTTTCGCCTTCAGGGACCATATAAGGGACAGGTTAGATAGTGTGTCTTTCTAACCTAACCTACAAGTAGGACCCCTATATGCTTCCTTCATCCCCTGCCTTAGGGCACCCCCTCTGTGTAGTCTTGCTCCCCCTACCACGTAAGGGGGTCAAGCTCTTATCAGAGTACTATATCGCTTCTCTGTCCTCCCTAAGGGAATGATCCCCCCTTAGGGTTGCGTCCGAGAATGAGGAATGGCTAGTCCTTCCTCTATTGCTGGGGCTAGGTCTCCGACCTTTCCTGCAATAGCGATACGTCTTCCATCCTTCCTAGTTCAGGGTGTGACATCCCTGCTCTAGGTTAGGTTTTGGAGAGGTTAGTTCTGTACCTTACTGAAACGATACCCATGCACCGTTTTCAGACAGGCTGCCTTACCTTAGCCTAGGGAGTGTCCTCCCTTCCTTGGTAGCCGCTCTGGTACAGAACCCCCTCCACAGAAGACCCTTCTCTTCTCCCCTCCCCACCTATCTCTTGTATGGCCTAGCCTATGCTTAGGTTAGTCTTTACCCATCTGTCCCCTGTCCTACAACTCCTCCCTAGGGTGGAGTGGTAGGGCTACCTTGAGCTCCTGTGTGCAGTCCGCTCTGGTACATATACCCTTCATAGTGTCCTATGGGGTTAGCCACTAGATGCGTTCTGTCTATAGGGGTTCTCCCCCCTCTTGAGTGTTCCCTGCTCTCCCTTGGGCTCCCTTAGCTCCCGGTCCTCTGCGGCCCCCGCTTCTGGGTGATAGGGCTAACCTCTATCATGGGTACACCCACTCAGGTGGGATGTCTTGGGGTCCGTGGCTGGACCCCTACATCCCCCCTTCTGTCTCTTTCTCTATCCTGGTGCCGGTCCCTTGCCGCCTCTACTGTCGGTGATACCACCTCCTACCTTGGTGACTTACCCCTTACCCTCTGCGCCGCCAGTCCCCCGCGTGCCGGGGGATTGCCGCCTGCCGCCGGCGCCTAGCCGATGGCCTTCCCTCCTTCCTCATAGCCTCAGTCGTCCGTCCACCGGCCGGCCCTCGGAGTGCCGGCATCCACTGCCGGCACTCCGGTTCCGCTATAACCATCCTTGTCCCTGTCACCAAGCCGGCTACCTCCGGCTGCCGGAGCCGCCGCTGTGCCGGCGGCCGCTACCCTGGTATTACTCTTGACTTCTATATTGTCTTCCTTAATGCCAGAAACTCTGCTGGAGCGGCCTCCGGCGTGTCGGCGGTCTGCCGGAGCCTTCCGGAGGCGTCAAGACGACTTGCACCCCCTTCTACTAGCTATCATCTGATGTTGATAGCCCTACATCGCAACCAGATGACTCGATTACGTAAATGGATTGGTATTATCTTACCGTTCTATTAGTAACCATGCTGTCTTCTTGCATATCACAGATTTCCAGCATGCTGTGTGTATCTTAGCATGGCTGGTTGCCGGAAACCGTTACCCTATGGGATCTTCTAGTTCTCAATTCTAGTGTCTGAGTGGCCTCAGTCCTAGCCTTATACCCTTGACAATTTCCAATAGAATTCCCACTGCCCTACGGGCATTCCATGTTGAATTCTATCCTGTGCCTTCGGTCACAGCAGATTGTCTATGGATGAAGGTCACGGTAACCAGCCGGGCGGGTTACACGGAGTATGTATCTATCTCCTTCTTTCCGCCCATTCTCTGTGCATCACACTTAATGTTAAGTTAAAATTAATCAATTAATATTTAACTTTAGTTTAAGAGTCATCCTTATGACTCCCCCATACTCATGTTCTCTTTCTCTTACAGGAGGAGCAACTGAAGTGCGACCACAGCTTCTGTGCAGTGAAGCGCCCGCACTTTTATGGACACACGGCGTGTAGGACCCACGCCCCTTGTGCCAACAAGAAAGGGGATCTAAAGTTCTGGGACCCGCAGAACTGTACGGTCTGCCAGGATCGCCTGGTCGACGCGTTCAACAATCCTCCCTCAGCGGAGGTTAGGGACGCTTCTCGAGAGAAGCTACGCAAATGGGTGCGTGGCTTCCAGAAGAACGCCACTGGACCGTACCTTGCCACTGAAGACATGAGGGCCTTATTGTTCCCAAAGGCATCCCCAGATTCTGTGGTCCCCAAGGATCAGATCCCCACCGTCCAGATATCGGTGGAACTCGATGTTGTCATGGCCCAGTCCATGCACGAGTGTCACCTGGATGCCGACAACGAGGAACGTATGTCGGATATTTCGGAGAATACGGAGAGGACCCTCATGGCCCAAGACGCGGACGATGAAGAGGACCAGGTGGATTACATCGAGTCGGAGCAGGAGGTCGCTCCGCCTTCCACCCCCGCCCCTACTCCTACACCGACGGAAGTGTCTCTCCCGTTTACCTCCGCTACCCCGAACCCCATCCCATCAGCCCAGGTGATGTTCCGTATGATAGAAGCCCTTATGGACAAGAAGCTTCAAGTGACACACGAGTACATCAGGTCCATGGGAGGTTCCAAAGAATCGAAGAAGATTTCGGTTAAGGACCTCCCGATATGCTCACACGCCAACCCCTGGAGGTATGCTGAGCATATGATCATCGCAACGGGTAGGATCTTCATCAGCGAGAAGATCGGCTCGGTTGCCCTGGAAGAAGTGGAGTTCTTCCCGAGCTTTGAGGCTTACCCGGACTGTTACGTCCGGCTTCGATCCGAACCTGCCTCTAAAGAGGAGACCGAACCAAAGGAGGTGATAGTTTTCGATCTCCAGAAGGCCCAGGCTATGCTAGCCAAAGCTGTTAAAAGTAGGGGCTTTACCTGCTCAATGCTCCCGGCACTGAGCAAGAAACATCCTACCTACGTCGCACCCGACGACGCAGTCCTTCCCTTTACGGAAAAGGCCTTCGCTGCGTGTCACAAGGCAGTGGAAGAAGGGAAGCCCTGTCCTGCACTGGAGGAGTGCAGACCCTTCTCCATGGTGACTCCCCCCGACGCTCGACACTGGAAGGATATCCAGCATACCTTCGTGGTGGGAAAACTAGATCCTGACGTGGCTGGACGTCAGTTTAATGAAGACCTCCCGAAACTTAATGACCATCTCCTTCGTCGGGAACAAGACACGAAGGAAAGGCTCGCAGCATCCATGTCCCTCCAAGTACAGCTTGACGTCATGGCTGGTGACACCAGAGTCCCCGACCACTACATGGTACTCGCCAAATCGCACATGGCGACTCTGGTAAAGGACCTGTACAATTTCATGAAGGCTCGGAGAGCCTGTCGTGAATTCGTGTTCTCAGGTGCCACAGTGAGACACGAACCCCGGAGGCTGATTTCCTCCAACGTCTGGGGTAAGCACCTCTTTCCCTCCGACCTTGTGAAAGAGATCACCGACAAGGCCGCCACTGAGAATAGGAACCTTCTCAACAAGTGGGGCATGTCGAAAAAGAGGAAATCCTCTCAGGACGATGGCCCTCAACCTAAGAGGAAATCCTTCAAGCCAAAACCCCAGCAACGTCAACAGAGACGGCTGTTTCCGGGACCCGCTACTCCCCAAGTGGCTGCTCAGCCACAACAGACCTTTCAGCTGGTCACCCAACCGGTTTTGTCCCAGTCACCGGTTTTCACCCCTGCCTTTGAGCAACAGACAACTACCTTTCATCCCAAAGGTAGAGGCTCAAACAGAGGTGCAGGCAGAGACGCATCTCGCGTCCCTCCAGAGGCAGAGGAGGAAAGGGAGCTAGCGGCCGAGGCAGTAAGCCCTCGGGACACCAGAAGCAATGAAGTGCTTCAGGTGGGAGGAAGACTCCGCCAATTCCAGGATCGTTGGACCTTCGATCCCTGGGCACACAGCATCGTCAAGAAGGGTCTAGGCTGGAGTTGGACTCAACCACCCCCAACCTTCCAGCAATTCTTCCAACAATCAACCCCCCTTCTGGAAGAATATGTCCTAGATCTCTTGAACAAGAAGGTGATAAGGAGGGTAAAGTCAACCAGGTTCCAAGGGAGACTGTTTTGCGTCCCCAAGAAAGACTCCGACAAGCTCAGAGTCATTCTGGACTTATCCCCCCTCAACAAGTTCATAGCGAACAACAAGTTCAAGATGCTGACTCTTCAACAGATAAGGACCCTTCTGCCTCGAGGTTCTTACACGGTCTCCATAGACCTGGCGGATGCCTACTGGCACGTTCCAATGAACCATCACGCTTCCTCCTACCTAGGATTTCGACTCCAAAGGAAAAGCTACGCCTTTAGGGCCATGCCCTTCGGCCTCAACGTGGCCCCTCGGATCTTCACAAAGCTGGCGGACGCCATAGTACAACAGCTCCGCCTCCGAGACGTCCAGGTGATGGCCTACCTCGACGACTGGCTAGTCTGGGCTCCATCGCCCGAGGATTGTTTAAAATCCTGCAGCAAAGTCACCCAGTTCCTAGAACACCTGGGATTCAAGATAAACGCGAAGAAATCTCGCCTCTCTCCAGCTCAGAAGTTCCAATGGTTAGGAATCCAGTGGAACCTTCAGTCACACCGCCTTTCCATCCCCCAGAAGAAAAGGAAGGAAATAGCAGGGTCTGTCAAGCGACTACTGAAATCCAAACGGATCTCAAGACGCCAGCAGGAACGAGTTCTAGGCTCTCTACAGTTCGCCTCAGTGACAAACCCAGTGCTTCGTGCACAGCTAAAGGATGCCGCGGGAGTCTGGAGACGTTCTGCATCCATCGCTCGAAGAGACCTCAAGAGACGGCTCCCAAACAGACTTCGGCTTCTCCTCAAGCCGTAGTCGGAAGCGACGGCCCTGAAAAGGTCCATCCCTCTTCATCACCCACCTCCATCACTCAACATCCACACGGATGCTTCGCTGGAGGGTTGGGGAGGTCACTCCCACCAAAAACAGGCTCAAGGCACATGGTCTCCCCTATTCAAGATGTTTCACATCAACATCTTGGAGGCCATGGCGGTCCTTCTAACACTGAAGAAACTCTCCCCGCCTCCCTCGATCCATATTCGTCTAACCCTAGACAACTCGGTGGTAGTTCGATGTCTCAATCGCCAAGGCTCAAGATCGCCCCAGATAAATCAGGTGCTTCTGACAATCTTCCGTCTGGCAGAGAGGAAGAAGTGGCACCTGTCTGCAGTTCACCTACAAGGATTCCGCAATGTGACGGCGGACGCTCTATCCCGGACAAGCCCGATAGAGTCGGAATGGTCTCTAGATGCAAGATCATTCTCCTTCATCTCTCACCAAGTCCCAGAACTTCAGATCGATCTCTTCGCAACGAGCGACAACAATCAACTTCCTCGATATGTGGCCCCGTACGAGGACCCCAAGGCAGAGGCAGTGGACGCCATGTCACTGGACTGGAACAGATGGTCCAAGATCTACCTGTTCCCTCCCACCAACCTTCTGCTGAAAGTCCTCTCCAAGCTGAGAACCTTCAAAGGGACAGCGGCCCTAGTGGCTCCCAAGTGGCCCCGGAGCAATTGGTACCCCCTGGTCCTGGAGCTGCAGCCCACGCTGATCCCTCTCCCGGGCCCAGTTCTCTCCCAGCAAGTACAGAAGTCGACTGTCTTCGCTTCATCATCGAAAATCAAGGACCTTCATCTCATGATTTTCTCTCCCTAGCCGCGAAGAAAAGGTTTGGGATCTCGAAGAAAAGTCTAGACTTCCTCGAGGAATACAAGACCGAATCCACAAGACGGCAATACGAATCATCTTGGAGAAAATGGGTCTCATTCGTCAAGGCAAAAAATCCTACGGAAATCACCATTGATTTCTGCATGTCCTTCTTTATTCACCTTCATGGACAGGGCTTGGCAGCCAACACAATTTCTACTTGCAAATTGGCCTTGACTAGACCACTGTTGTATGCCTTCCAGATTGATCTGTCCAGTGACATCTTCAATAAACTGCCGAAAGCATGCGCTCGTCTACGCCCAGCACCCCCACCGAAACCGATCTCCTGGTCTTTGGACAAGGTGCTCCATTTCGCCTCCAACTTGGATAATGATTCATGCCCTCTCAAGGATCTGACTCAGAAAGTTATATTTCTTTTTGCTCTTGCTTCAGGAGCCCGAGTCAGCGAAATAGTGGCATTATCGAGAGAAGAGGGTCATATCCTGTTTACTGACTCAGGAGACCTTACCCTCTTCCCGGATCCGACGTTTCTTGCCAAAAACGAATTACCCACCAAAAGATGGGGCCCTTGGAGAATATGCCCCCTGAAAGAAGATGCCTCTCTATGCCCAGTAGAGAGCCTCAAGGTCTATCTTCGCAGAACTTCGGACTTTGGTGGAGGCCAGCTCTTCAAAGGAGAAACATCGGGCAGCGACCTGTCACTGAAACAACTAAGAGCGAAAATCACCTACTTCATTCGCAGAGCGGATCCTGACAGTACACCCGCCGGTCACGATCCTAGAAAAGTTGCATCGTCTCTGAATTTCTTTCAGAGTATGGATTTCGAAAGCCTTAAGAGTTTCACAGGCTGGAAATCCTCGCGTGTTTTCTTCAAACATTATGCGAAACAAGTGCACGAAGTCAAACATTTGTGGTAGACGCAGGTAGTGTTATGAAACCTGCACCTAACTCTGCATAGAACAGTGAGTTACTTGGGACTCTAACTCTTCGGGTGCCTATGTTGACCCTCGAGTGATACGTAGTGATGTCGAAAACACTTAGTGCTTTTCATATAACTGTTCTTATCCCAGGTGAAATGTCATAGTCGTCACACGAGTGCCGCATGCCTAGAGCATGATGTGTTTTATTTTAAAGACTGACGTTCCTCGAGAACGAGTGCCTACTAATAAATTTGAAATTCTCTTTCAGATTCAAGAGCAAGTCTTTCATTACTATGTACATTATAATTTGTTGTAAATTAACTTTACATATATTGCAATTCATTAATATTCTCTGCAATTGTGAAATAAAATTTTTATTTTATTACTTGTGCGTCTCAATCCGCTCCTACTTATACTATGAAATACATGTCTGTCATAGTTTTATTATCCCCTTCCTCTTATGGTTGATGAAGATACTAAGGTCTCAACCCTTATTATATATTCACCTGTGCAATGTAATATTCCAATACGAATACTTACTCTCTTCATACCTTAGAGACCAGACAATTCTCCATTAACATACAGTGCCTAACCACCACTTGTCTGCCCTTGAGAATGTTCCTATATGAATGCCAACCATTCAGTCTTGTCTCCAAGTTCTTCAGGTTCTTCTAGCAAGGTGAATAGCCCTTCGATAACCACTTTGATCTCGGCATGGCCCATGGGAACTTCACTGCCAGGGGGGCAGGAAGGTCTCTTCCCTACGGTTCTTCTATTAAGATTACTATGCTACCCTGTTCAAAGCCCTTGGCACTTACTCAAATAGGGGAAAATCTACCACGATACATTGATTCTCTGGTATTCTTCCATCAGGACGCCATGGCTTGAGCCCAAAAAACGGATTTTGAGCAAAGCGAAAAATCTATTTTTGGGTGAGATAGCCATGGCGTCCTGATGGACCCTCCCTGCTACTTCGTCCAGTTTTTCAGGTCCCACCCTGCTCTGCTGTATCATGGCGATCGGCAAGCAACTGGCTTCAGGATGAGGACGGACGTGACGTCATTTAGCAGTGGCGCCAGTTTGTTTACGTCTCGAGTACCAAAAGTAGCCACGAACGAGATTAGCTGTGGAACGGCTCCCCAGCTATTCTCCGCCCCTACACACCGAAGTGTTAACTCTGTTTGGGGTGTAGATAGCTATGTGGCGCGTTAATACATGCGTCCCCTGTTGATATACGATGTCTTAAAAGGGAAACCTTTAGGATACTCGCTCCAGAAGTTAGAATTCTGTGATAACCTGTGGTTAAATTCTCTGGGAATATTTAGTAGTGATATAACCAAGGAAGCTACCAAAAAGGAACCTTCCATCAGGACGCCATGGCTATCTCACCCAAAAATAGATTTTTCGCTTCGCTCAAAATCCGTTTATTGTTTCAGGAGATCATGCAGCCTGTGATGACACGCTAAGGACATTGATCTTCCTAAGAGCTGGAGAGTATTCCATTCAAAGAAAGACTTTTACTGTATTATCCTTAGCTTTCTCTAAAGCAAAGCCTCCTACTGTTGATTCTATTTTATGTGCTGCACTAGTGCAAAAAGTCCTTTGTTTGAATCCCTTCATCCTGCTTTTTCCCGGAGGCACAGTTGATCATTAAAGCTGCTGCAAGGAAGGAAGTTCTTGCTCCCTCCTTTTTCTCCCAGTCCTTTTCCAGTTACATCTTCATCTGCTAGACTGCTGACCAGCTTTGATCATCTTTAAAGACAAAATGTAGAGTTCCTCCAACTTAACAAGGGTGTCACTGCCTCTTGAAGGGATCCTCTTTCTTTTGCTGTGAGGCATATTACTAAGTCCTCAGAAGAAGAGTCGTATCGCCACACAAGAAGGGGTAGGACGATGTTTTTACGCAGTGCAGGAATTTGCGCCTTCCCTTCTGCCAGTGGACACAGCCATCACGACCTTGACACGTGGAACTTTGATAGAGTTAAGGGGTGCATAATCAACTATATTCTCGGCTTTGGGGTCCTCAAGTATGGAGGGCATGAATATGCCTAGCTTCCCAGCAGCCTCATGGTTTGACCATTTGACTGGGACAATGGCGATCTTCGTCTCTTCTCAGGATTTACTAGTTTCTGAAAAGAAGAAACAGTTTACAGACTTAGTTCTGTCCGAGGCTAAGATAGTCACGTTCCTAACCCAACAGTGCTAACCAGTGGACCAAATAGATCCTTAAATGGAGGGATGCTACAGCCTCCAAATTCGCCAGACAGATTGGATAACGAGAAGCTCCGGCTCTGAGAAATGTTACAGTTACAACAGTCACAGTCCAGCCCCTTTTCCACCAGAATAGGTAGAGGGAACAGTGGAGAAATGGAGAATGTCCAGTCAGGACTAGCTGTTCCACCGAGGCCTCCAATTCAAGAAGAATATGATGTCTGGTCCAGTAGCAAAAACAAAGGCAACCACACCTTTGAAGTCAGCTTTTAAAAAAACCGTGATAAGAGCAAGATTGACGACTTTAATTTCATCTTCAAGATCATCAATGCTGCCCAAGCCTTTTTGTACCAATTTTAGTCAACCCAGAAGGGAATATGCAGAAGAGGAACTAGGTCCCATTAGGGAAGGCAGTCCCCTCTTGCAATTGAAAATGCAGAAAAGGAACTAGGTCCCATTAGGGAAGGTAATCCCCTTTTGGAATTGCTGCGAGTGGCGAGGATGCCTATCAAGCTGGTGATTGAGGTGGTTGCACCATGAAGCAGAGAGGACTGCAGGGTAAAGGTCCTTCTACACCTTTAAAGGGGTGGTAAAAGGATAAATCCTCGCCTCCTGAACAAGATGACACCAAATTCATAATCATAAGCTTCAATGTTGAAGGAATATCTGCGACCAAATTGGATTTTCTTGCCAACTTAAGAGCCGATATACTGTCTACCGGAGATGCATAAGGATCTGGTTCAGCTAGGAATATGTGGCATGGACCTAACAATATCCCACTCAAGTCCTGTTCATGGAAGTGCAATCTTTATCTGGGATGAATCAGTCATCCTAAATGGCAAAATCATCTTGGTTGGCATGCTGAAAATCCTCCAGGTGGACACAACATATTACCATCATGGCCACAAACTCACCAAATAGGTAACAAGTCATGCCTTGTTATTGGTGACTTTAATAGCCACAGCATCACCTGGGGCTACACCCATACAAACAGTGATGGTGAGGCCATTGAGAACTGGGGTGTAATCTATGACTTAACACACATGCATGATGCAAAGGATAAAGCATCCTTTCAGAGTGCATGCTGGAGACTGGGATATAACCCTGACTTAGCATTTGCCTCATCGAGATAGTAGCCTACCATAACGTTGAAAAATCAATTGGTGACCCTATATCAAAATCGCAACACCAAATAATAATAATCGTCACAAAACCTGTGATCAGATCCCAACAAAAAAAACCCAGACCCAAATTCAACTTGCACAAGACAAAATGGGAAAGCTTTAAGTCAGGCTTGGAGACTGGGATATCCAATATCAGCCTAGTCAAATAGCACTACAATGACTTCCAATCACTGGTTTGTGAAGTTTCAAAGAAACATCCCTAGAGGCTGCAGGAAGAGCTAAATTGCAGGTCTCAAACAACAATCAAAAGAGCAGTACTGTACATGGAGTATGGCCAAGCATATAATAAAGATTCCTTTGCTAAAAGTACTGTGGAACTTGGAGAAGCCCAGCTGGCCTCAGTCAGCGACGAAAGAAAAGAACGCTGTCATGAAGTCATAACTTCTATAGACATGACCCATAATGCAAAAAAGCCTGGGCAACCAGCAATAAACTAGACTCAGTGAAGAAAACTCAACCTAGATTAACTGCCATAACCCCCCCGGTAGTGCATCAACTGCTGAATAGCAAGCCTCACAACAAAGGGCGGGGTTACCTAAAAGATACGGGACAAGACATTGACTGTTTCATGCAAGACAGTAACAACAACATCCAACTGTTCATCTTAGAAAAACTAAATGCTATCATGAAACATCTCAAATCTGGGAAGGTGGCCGGCCTAGATGGCCTAATAATAGAAATGCTCTTACGTTTCAGATAGAAATCAAAAGCATGGCTCCTGTTACTATTTAATTCCCGTGCAACAGCCTACCAAATCCCAAAGACTAGAAGAAGAGAGAGTGTAGTGGCCTTGCTGAAACTTGGGAAAGACCCATTATCCCCCAAAAGCTCTTGACCAATACCCTTTATAAATTATACAGACGAATGATTTTAGCCTGTATCCAACCAACTGTCGACAGACCACGCTGGCTTTAGGCCAGGTCGATCCTGCTGCAGTCAGATGTTAAACCTGACAATACATCAAGGACGGGTTTGAGAAGAAGCAAATCACTGGTACAGTCTTTGTTGACCTTACAACGGCATTTGACACTGTAAACCATAGAGCACTCCTTCTGAAGTTGGCTCAAATTATACAAAATACTAGCATAGTCCACGTCATTAAATCACTGCTCACCAATCGGCGATTCTTCGTATAAATTGATGGTAGGAAAAGCATATGGAGGATAAAGAACAACAGCCTTCCACAAAGGTCAGTACTGGCACCGATATTATTTAATATCTATACAAATTATGAACTGCAGTACCAGAACATCCGCTGGTACATATATGCCGACGACCTGTGCATTTTCACACAATCAAAATTTTTCCTCACCATCAAAGAAAGACTCAAATGTTCTGACTACTCTCCAACTACTACAAAAAGTGGCACCTCAATGCCAATCCAAGCAAAACACAGGAGTGTGCCTTCCACCTGAACAATCATCAGGCAAGCATAAAGCTAAAGATCGAATGGGGCGACTCAAAGAACTGTAAAATCACCCCTACCCAGTCTAGTTAGATGTCACTCTTGCCAGAACGCTCTTCTTTAAAGAACACACAAATAAAAGCAAATAAAGTAGCAACGAGAAACAGCCTTCTCAGAAAACTTGCCTTCACCAGCTGGGGAACAGATCCTGAAACACACTTTGTTACTGTATACTTTAGAGTACTGTGTACCAGTGTGAGCAAGACCATGCCATGTGCTTAAGGTAGACCCAGAGCTAAATAAGTCCTGTCATTTGTTCCTTAACTGAATACAAACCACGCTATTTACATGGGGTAATTACTTCGGCGCAGCCGATGACGAGCCATAAAGTTTTAACGAGGGTTTCCTACCCCACCGCTAGCTAGCGGGGGGTGTGGGGGGGTTAGCTTGCTACCCCTCCACCCTCACACACACCGGTGATTCGGCCACTTTACTTTTGGCTCGGAGAGACGACAGACCTGTCAGCGCTCTCCTCTCTTTTGACTGCCATAATTTTTGTTTGCTTTTTCTTGCAGTGTTTGTGTGTGAAGTTGGCCTCTATTATCATCATGCGCACTTGCCCTGGTCTTCCCGGCTGCCCTTGTGGAACCTTTATGTCGGCCGTGGAGACAGATCCGCATTCCTTATGCCCTCAGTGTAGGGGCCAACGGTGTGATAGTGCTAATTTGTGTAGTGAATGTAGGGAGTGGTCTACCTCCCAGTGGGAGAGGTTTGCCCGGCGACGTAAGAAGAAGGCTAAACGGGATCGTTCTCCTTCCGAAAGTTCTCGGGAGAGAGAAAATCCTAGGTCTTCTTCTCCCGCCGCCCATTCCTCCTCCGAAGCTCCCGCTCGGGCGGCCTCTTCCGAGAGGCAGGCGAACGGTAGAGTAGACCGTAATGTTGATATTGTTGACCGATCCCGTGGTAAGGGAGAGGCCGCTGCCTACCATAGCGAGGCGGCTGCCCCTCCCCCCTCGGAGGAGGTTGTTATGTCTAACAAGGATCTTTTTCAGCTTTGGGCTTCCTTGGGGCTACAGGGAAGCCCTGTTTGACATGGTCAAACGGGGTGCGGCCGCCGAACAATCTTCAACTACAGCGGAAATAGATCCTCTGTCTGTGGTTGACGTAGTTGTTTCGGAAACATCCCATGGATCTGTCCAAACACCTGTTCCTGTGGCTGAGGTAGCTGAAGGCTCTGTCTCTCCCTCCGAACACACTTCGAGGGAGGAGCTGAGTCCTACGGTCTCTCCTTCCACTGAGATTACCTCTCGAGGGAGTTCTCTGGTAGAGACGCCTCTTCGGAGGCCCTATGATGGTCAGCTTGCTGATCCCACGGCCCCTCGTTGGCGTATAAGGCGGAAGGCTCGCCCTCCCCTTCGCCGTAGAGGCCTTCCTTCTCCCTTTAAGGGGGTTAGGAGGCGCCTCTTCGGCTCGTCGTCCCCACAATCCTCTGCGGAGGAGACGACTCGCCGCTCTCCTGTCCTGCCAGCTACCACCCTAGACCTCTCCGGGGATCGTTCGCGTTCCCCTTTGGAGGATGGTCGTCCTTCGGGACAAGGGTCTCCTCAACCATCTACATCGAAGGCTGCTGATGCGCTTTACGCGCCCCCTGAGTCTGCCACTGCGCAGTCTCCAGGCCCTTCGGGGTCTCAGGGGCTTGAGCGCAAAACTGCGCCTCTCGTCTCTAAGCGTAAGGCTCTGCCTGCGCCCGTTGCTGTTGTTCCTGATGTTGCTGACAAAGCGCTTCGGCGCTCGCCTGTAGGTGTTAGCGCCTCTGATCCTGTTACGCGCCAGTGTTCCCCTGCGCGCCCACGCCCATCGACAACTGTTCCTGATGCAGCGCGCAAGCGCTCAAAGGCGCCCACGCGCCCACCTTTACCAACGCTGCCGCGCCCCCCAGTTCCTGTTACATCGCGCGCGATTCCAAAGGTACCTGAGTCGGCGCACAGGCGCCCACAGGTTCCTACGGACTCACCGGAAAAACGCAGCGCCCGTTCACCCCGTTCCTGTATCACCGCGCGCGGTCCAACAAGTTCCGGAGTTGGCGCACAGGCGCCCACAGGTTCCTGTGGACTCGTCGCGCCCTATAGGGGGAAAGCGCGACGTGCGATCGTCCCCAGTTCCTGTCACTTCACGCGCGGTCCAAAAGGTTCCAGAGTCGGCGCACAGGCGCCCACAGGTTCCTGCGGACTCGTCGCGCCCTACGGGGGAAGATCGCGTCGCGCGTTCACGCGTGATTCCATCCTCAACGCTCACGCGCTCTCCATCGCGCGCTGTAAAGGAGGTTCGCGATGCGCATTCACGCGCAGTTATTGTTCCAGCTCTAGCGCGTTCCCCAACGCGATCGCGTGGCGCGCCGACTCAACACGTGGCTCCGGAGATGGCTAAGTTAGCGCACAGGCGCTCACAGCCTCCCACAGCCTCCTCTGGAATCGCGCGAGTCTGCTGCCGACAATATCCGCGCGACGCTCATCGGCCGCAACCAGTTCCAGCTACGCGCCCTGTGCCTGTGTTCAAGGCAACTGTGGGCGTTCCTCATGCCGTTCGCAACCCGCGGCCTCTGAAACAGCCTGTTCCGGATACGCGCTATGCGCGCCAACAATCGCCAGCGCAGTTAACGACCTCGCAGGCGAATAGGGCAATCCCTCCCGACCGTCGCCCACAGGTCTCTCGGGATTCTGCTATAGTTCTATCGCCTTCGCGGCGAGTTCTCCCAGACACGGGCACAGGCGCCCCTGTCATATCGCGCCCTTCCGGGTCTCACCAGGTCGCTGCGCGCCCGCGCGTTCGGGCAGTTCCTGATCGTCGTACACCGACACCTTCACCAACGCGCTCTCACGGCCTTATTCCGGCCCGCTCTCCAAGGCATGACCGCGCCATTGATGCATCTGCGCGCCATCGCTTTGCGCCCGCCCCCGCCCACGCGGGTGTGCGCGCGCGATCTTCCAGCGTTGCCCGCCCACGCGGGTGCGCGCGCGATTTGGTTCGCGCTCGTGATCTTCCAGCTTCGCGTTACTCTAACGCGCGCGACCCTGTGCCGGGCCCGGTTCACGAGCCCCAGCGCGACCGCCGACAGGCGGATTCTTACTTGTCGCGCTCCCCCCTCCGTAAGCGCAGACCAGCGCGCTCGCCAGAAGGGGGGCGTTCCCTGGAAAGGTCTAGGGATTCTTCTTTTTCAGCCCAGAAGGCGAACCCTCGTTTGTTAACTCCTCCTAGGGATCCATCGGTCCCCTTCCCTCCAGAGGGAGTGTCTGCCAGCGCTGCTGTCAGTCAATAGCCGTGGTTTGATACCCTCCTCAGAGCTCTTGTGCGGGCTATTAAGCCAGCCGCCTCTGACTCGGGTCGCGAACCAGTGGCAGTTTCCTCCCCCCTGAAGAGGAAGAGAGGAGTCTCTCCCGAGGATCTTCCTCCGAGACCTAGGCTATCTCCTCGCAGATCCTTAGGCAAGGTTCCTACTCCTCCTCAGACCTTCTCGCCCTCCCCTGCGGAGGAGGAATACCCCTCCTCAGGGGAGTCGGTCGGAGAGGATGTCTTCCCCATCGCACCAATGGAAGAAGTTCATCCCCCTTCCGAGAGGTCTCCTTGTCTTGAGGTGGAGAAGGACCTACCACCTTCGCTTTTGGAGTCCTGTATCCTTCCCAGGAGGGAATCTAAGGACTCTAAGACTATTCCTAAATCGTCGGCCAGGATCAGACAGGAGCAGCCTAGGGCGGTCGAGGATACCCACGTGTCCCCCAGGAAGAGCCCTTGGGGTCAGGAGACTTCGCTGCAAGTCCATCGGGAGGCGAGCGCCAGGAATTGGAACATGCATTCTGGCAAGTTCTGTCCCTCATGAGGAGTCTAAACGGGATCCCAGATCCTGAGGTCCCTCCTCGTGATGGGCAGGACACAGTCCTGGATCGTATCTTTGGCACTCATAAGCCTTCAGGGCCAGTGCAGCTTTGCCCTGGTCTCAGGGGATGAAGAGTGCCAGAGAGAAGATCGAGGGACAACTCGCGGATCTTGCCTCCTCAAGCAGGTCGAGTGCCGGGTATAAGCTCCTCCCTCCTCCTCGAGTCCGTCAGAGGAGGTATTTTGAGATCTTTGAGGAGCCTTCTCTGAGTCTTCCCCTGCACCACTCCGTGGAAGCCCTCTCAGGTGGAGTCTCTCTTGAGAGACACTCCAACCGGCACGTGTCCTTCTCGGCCACTGAGATCCAGAGTCAGGAGAAGGTCATTAAGTGCGCCATGCAGGCCGCTTCATGGCTAGACATCTGGCTGGGTTCTCTGGGCATTCTGGTGCGGTCCGAGGATCTGTCCAAGGAAAGCACCAAGAAAGCGCTGGAGACCTTCCTCCTCTCGGGCACTCGGACCATCGAGTTCCTGTCCCACCAGGTTACCAGCTTGTGGGCCAACACGATCCTCAAGCGTCGGGACGCAGTGGCTGAGAGGTTTCATCAGAAGGTCCCCAGCCCTGAGGCTAGTAGGCTCAGACACTCTTCTGTCCTCAGCAAGAGTCTGTTCGAGCCTAAGGACGTGGAGCGTACTGCCGAAAGGTGGAGGCAGTCCAATCAGGATTCCCTCATCCATAGAGCCCTGACATCAAGGCCCTACAAGCCTCCGGCAGTACAGCAGCCCCGCCCTGCCAAGGACATGAAGAAGACAACCGTTACAGCGAAGCCCAAGGTATCTAAGCCCTTTCCTGCCAGGGGCAGAAGGGGCAAGAAGTCCTCCAAGGGGAGCAAGAACCCTAGAGGTACCGGCCGAGGCCGGAAACGCTAGGGGTGGCAATCCCCCTGCATGTCTACCAGTGGGGGGATGCCTTCAGAGTTGCGCAGCAAGGTGGCAGCAACTTGGGGCGGATGCCTGGACGATCTCTGTGATCTCTCAAGGGTATCGCGTCCCGTTCACGGCATCTCTACCTCCCCTGACAGCGGATCCAGTGTCGCTGAGCTCTCTTGCCATGGGGTCGGCAAAAGGGCAGGCCCTTCGGGCCGAAGTCCAGACCATGTTGGAGAAGAACGCGCTCCAGGAGGTCGTGGACGGGTCCCCAGGCTTCTACAGTTGACTCTTTCTTGTGAAAAAGGCGTCTGGAGGCTGGAGACCAGTCATCGATCTCTCGACACTGAACGGGTTTGTCAAACAGACGCCGTTCAGCATGGAGACAGCAGACACGGTCAGGCTTGCAGTGAGACCGCGGGATTTCATGTGCACTCTGGATCTGAAGGACGCGTACTTCCAGATCCCGATCCATCCGTCTTCAAGGAAGTACCTAAGATTTTGCCTAGATCACAAGATCTACCAGTTCAAGGTGTTGTGTTTCGGTCACTCCACAGCACCTCAGGTGTTCACCAGAGTCTTCACCATCATCTCTTCGTGGGCACACAGGACCGGCATCCGTCTCCTTCGTTACCTGGACGACTGGCTGGTCCTGGCAGACTCGGAGGTACCCCTTCTCCACCACCGAGACAAGCTCCTCGAGGTTTGCCGGGATCTGGGGATCGTGGTGAACCTCGAAAAGTCTTCTCTGCAGCCCTCTCAGAGACTGGTTTATCTAGGTATGATCATAGACACCAATCTCCACAAAGCCTTCCCATCAGACGAAAGGATTTCAAGGCTGAGGAAGGTCGCGAGACCTTTCCTCACTCGAGAAGAACTCCCAGCCCAATCGTGGCTTCGTCTCCTCGGCCACCTTTCCTCTCTAACCCGCCTCGTTCCCAGCAGTCGCCTGAGGATGAGATCCCTTCAGTGGCGACATAAGTCCCAGTGGAGTCAAGGTCTCGACTCCCCGGACATCTTGATCCCTATGGGATCGGCGGAACGGTCGGACCTGGAGTGGTGGGTGGCAGACGAGAATCTACGAAAGGGAGTGGATCTTCTCGTCTCCCCCCCAGATTTGATGTTGTTTTCGGACGCATCAAACAAGGGGTGGGGGGCCCACGTGCTGAACCATAGGGCCTCCGGCCTGTGGTCAAAATCAGAAAAGTACCTTCACATAAACCTGCTGGAGATGAAGGCCGTCTTTCTGGGCCTTCAAAAGTTCCACCAAGTCCTGGTGGGTCACTCCGTAGTGGTGATGAGCTACAACACCACGGTGGTGGCTTACATCATCAAGCAGGGAGATACCTTTTCGGGACTGCTGTCCTATCTTGCAGTAGAGATCCTGAGATGGTCCGAGGCCCACTCGATATCACTTACAGCTCGCTTCATTCCAGGCAAGAGGAATGTGCTCGCCGACAGTCTGAGCCGAGCGACGCAGATAGTGAGTACCGAGTGGTCTTTGGATCCTCTGATAGCCAACAAAGTCCTGACTTTCTGGGGTTCTCCGACTGTGGATCTGTTCGCTACGGCATTGAACACCAAGCTTCCGCTGTACTGCTCCCCAGTCCCAGGCAAGAGGAATGTGCTCGCCGACAGTCTGAGCCGAGCGACGCAGATAGTGAGTACCGAGTGGTCTTTGGATCCTCTGATAGCCAACAAAGTCCTGACTTTGTGGGGTTCTCCGACTGTGGATCTGTTCGCTACGGCGTTGAACACCAAGCTTCCGCTGTACTGCTCCCCAGTCCCGGACCCCAAGGCTCTCTGGCAGGATGCCTTCCAACAACGGTGGGACAACGTCGATGTGTACGCCTTTCCCCCATTCTGTCTGATGAGGAGGGTCCTCAACAAGACCAGAACATTGGTCAATCTCTCGATGAGTTTGATAGCTCCGCTGTGGCATCACGCGGAGTGGTTTCCAGACCTTCTGCTGCTCCTCACGGAGATCCCGAGGGAACTCCCTCCACGTCACGAGCTACTCAAACAACCACACTCCAACATCTTCCACAAAGCCGTAGCTTCGCTTCGACTTCACGCCTGGAGACTATCTAGCATCTCCTCAAAGAGAGAGGATTTTCGCAACAAGTTGCGGAAAGGATGTCTGGTCACCTGCGCAGGTCATCCGCAGGAGTCTACCAGGCGAAGTGGCGAGTTTTCTGTGGTTGGTGCAGTGGAAGGGGTATCTCTCCCCTCGATGCCACTCTACCAGCAATAGCGGAGTTCCTTGTGTATCTGCGGGAAGAAATGCGCCTTTCAGTCTCGGCAGTGAAAGGCTATCGCTCAGCCTTAAGTCTTGCCTTCAGGCTCAAAGGAATGGACATTTCCTCCTCGCTGGAACTGTCCCTGCTCATACGAAGTTATGAACTTACCTGCCCTCAGTCGGAAGTGAGACCTCCATGGAACGTGGTTCGAGTTCTCAGGTCTCTTAAGAGGCCTCCCTACGAACCATTACGCCAGGCTTCGGACCGCCACCTTACCTGGAAGACGGTGTTCCTGCTAGCTTTGGCCTCGGCCAAGCGAGTTGGCGAACTACATGGTCTCTCATACGACGTCGCCCATTCAAGGGGATGGGGGGAGGTGACGTTCAGCTTCGTCCCTGAGTGTGTTGCCAAGACTCAGAACCCGGGAGTACAGGACCCTAGGTTCGACTCTTTCCAGGTCTTGGGTCTTCGTTCCGTAACAAATGACCCAGATCATCTCCTACTGTGCCCAGTTAGGAGTCTGAGGTTGTATCTGAAGAGAACAGCTGCAGTCCGGCCCAAGGTGCGAGCCTTGTTTGTTAGCACCGGGCCAACGAAGAAGAGGGTCACCAAGAACACCATCTCGGCCTGGATCCGTAAGGTAATCCACCTGGCCTTGAGTTCTGACCCTCCCCCGTCACGACGCCCTAGGGCGCATGATGTCAAGGGCGTAGCTGCGTCCCTGGCCTTCAAGAAGAACTTTTCCGTGACGCAGGTCCTGCAAAGCCGGGGTCTGGAAGCGTCAGACTACCTTCACGGCCCACTACCTGCAAGACTTGACCCACAGGAGGCTCGATACGTTTTCTATCGGCCCTGTGGTGGCTGCACAACAGCTGGTCTAACCTCAGGCTCCTAATTGGACAAGTAGCAGAGGGTTGAGGGCATTGTTACCTGATTTTAGTCTGTGTGAATGAAAAGATCTGTCTGGCCCTTTTCTTTTCTTCATCCTCTCCTCCCTTGGAGAAAAACAGCATCCTAGTTCTTTGCACAGCTGACCTCGAACCTCTGCAGGTAAGCCATGCTTCCTTGTGTTCCTAGTATTAGCTTATAATACTGACATGTCCTCATACCCTGACGAGGTGGTATTGGGTTGTCTTAGCCTAGATTTCCTTATTAAGGACTCCAGGTCAACTTCCTAGGACGTGTCACTGCTCACCTTCACACACAGCTTACGTAGGCCGCAGCAGTCCTTGACTGCCTGCGAGGTGCAGGGTCCCCGATCCTGGAGTTGCTTTATGAACTCAGGTTCGGGGACCCCGGGCAAGCCAAAGCCAGTATGGCAGGGGACTTACCTCCCTTCCTAAGGGTTGAGTCACTCCATGTAAATAGCGTGGTTTGTATTCAGTTAAGGAACAAATGACAAATTTGTAGATAATTTGTATTTTTCCTAACGATACAAACCTAGCTATTTACAGTTATGTGCCCGTCAGCCCTGTCCCCCAAGATAAGTCCTACCTCTAAGTAAAGTGGCCGAATCACCGGTGTGTGTGAGGGTGGAGGGGTAGCAAGCTACCCCTCCCCCCCGCTAACTAGCGGTGGGGTAGGGAACCCTCGTTAAAACTTTATTGTTCGTCATCGGCTGCGCCGAAGTAATTACCCCATGTAAATAGCTATGTTTGTATCGTTAGGAAAAATACAAATTATCTACGAATTTGTCATATTTTTACTGTTACCCTAAAATTAACACCTCTACTATCTTTATATGTAATTGCCAGTATCCCAGCACTCCATATCCGAAAAGAAACGCTAGCAAAAACTGAAAAGAATAAACAATGACCCTAAGCATCCACAATTATCAAGAAGCAAGTTGAATACTGAAACTCTGTAAAAGCTACGCAACAGTGTATGAACTAGAATCAATCTGGGCTGCTGCTCACAGGCTAGAATAGTGGCGGGAAAGGGACCAATAGCCATCCAATGAGGTGCTGTCTAGCCCAAACAAAAGCCTTTCCAGAGGAACAACCTTTACCAGGAAGGACTGGAGTATCCCTAAACTGAGCAAGGATAAAAGTGGGCAAAACTGGAGATATCTACTACAAATGGGGATTAGCCATCCACCCTGAATGCCCGGTGAGGCAACACCACAAACAATGGAACGCATCCCAATGGCCCATCATTACTCAGATCACAACCTCAGAGAGGCAAACACCACCTTCCTGTGGATTCAACATTGACGCAAGAAGATAGGATGAATGGAAAGGTCAACGCGAGGCTGGAGACCTGTCCACCCTGAACCAATTTGTTCTACAAACTCCATTCAAAATGGAGACCGTAAGCGCCATAATAGATGGCATAAGGGAGGACTATTTTATGCTCACTTTGGATCCGACTGATTGCATTCTAAGATTCAGGTCCATTAATCATCAAGGATATTCCGCCGCTTCATTTCAAAATCTTGTTCTTTGGGGTGTTGCCCAGCCCCATGTGCTCTCTTCACCCAATTGTTCACTCTCCTCTTGGCTTGAGCACATGCCAGTGGGATCCAGCTATTAAAGTACAGTATGTGGACAATTGGATAATTCTGTCATCCACCAAGAGGCAACTCCTGCAACATCAGGAGACTTCTTTCCTTTTGCCACAACTTGGGGATCATAGTAAATCTGAAGCTCAGTCTTATACCAAGCAGAGGATGGAGTACCTAGGGATGAGAGTTGAGAGTGGACACAACAGCAGAAAAAGTTTTTCCTTCCAACGATTGAGTAGCTAAACTCAAACGGGTTCCACTTTCTTTTATATGCCTTCAACATCTTCCTACTCATCAGTTGTAGCTGCTACTAGGCCACTTATCATTGAGGAAATTCATCCTTCACCACCATCTACAACTACAGACACTTTTGTTTTCTCTGAAGAGGTACTGGTCATAGATAAGCAACCCTTCTCCTTATCTAGTTCCTGTGAAACTAAAAGTGAGATCTGATCTAGACTGGTTGCTGAAGGACAAGAACCTCTCCAAAGGGACTCCTCTGGATTGTCCTATGCTAGAGCTACTGCATTTCACAGGCTTATTAAAAGAAGGATGGGTGCACATCTAAAGGATTATGTTGTTACAGGTCACTAGTCACATGTGGAGAAGAGCCTGCATATCAACCAACTGGAAATGAAAGCAACCCTATTGGCACTACATTCATAACTACAAGAGTTTGAAAGGTCACTCGATGAGCAACAACACTACCATAGTGGCCTATATCAACAAATGAGGCACTGTCACTACCTTTGCAAATTTCATCTGTTGGGCAGGTTCATTCCTGGCAAATGGTATGTGATAGCCATCAAGCTAAGTTGCCAGGAATCTCTTGACATAGTGTAGTTCCCCAACTATAAACAAGTTTGCGATGAAGCTTGACAAAAAGCTCCCAGTATACTGCTCTCTAATACTATACTGGATCGGATCAGGCAGCAGCGTTAGAGGATGCCTTCCAATACTCGTTGGAAGGCCCTGACATACCTGTACAGCATGTGAGATTCGCTGATTTTCCTGATCTGAAGGGTAGCCAATAATGTGTGGACGACCCCAAACCTCAAGATGATTTTGGTGGCCCACAAATGGCCCCATGCAGAATGGTACCCAAACCTTCTCGTGCTGTTAACCGAGGCTCCGACCAGTCGGCTTTATCTTCTCAACCAATTCTTATCTACAGAGACACCACAACTCCCTGATGTCGCTGTCTTTTCACGGGTGAAGGCTATTCAGCATCTCCTCAGAGAGAAGGGCCCTTTGCAAGGCACTGCACAGATGTCTGGATATCTCTGAAGAGCCTCCACGGTGGTCTATCTGGCCAAATGGACCACCCTCTGCGATTTGTGCTGATGGAGTATTTCTCCTCCCGCAGCTTCTATCCAACTGATTATGGATTTCATGGCCTTCTTTTGCTGAGAAAAGCTTCTTTCAGTTTAAGTGTCAGTAATGAAAGGCTATCACTTAGCCTTGAGCTAGGTCTTTAAACTGAAAGGTGACCTTACCTCTTTGTGGGAATTGTCAATCTAATAAAGTTTGGAGCAACCCTATCCTCCAAAGGAAATTCAACCTTCTTCTTGGAACGTAACAAGTATTCTCAGGTCCTTAAAGAGGGCCCCCTTACGCACCACTAAAGCAGGCATCATATGGTGCCTTGACCCTCAAAACTATCTTCCTACCTTCCCTGGCTTCTACAAAACAAGTAGGCGAATTACACGTATTTTTGTATTGCGTTAGCCATTACAAGGGTAAGAGGAAAGTCTCCTTTTCTTTAGATCAAGAATTTTTAGAAAAGATGCAAGACCCATCTGTAAACAACCAGAGATTTGAATTTTTCTCAATTTCCCCCCCTTGGGGAAGGAACTGGTAATTTGGATGATTTACTTCTGTTTTCTGTGAGGGAGTTAAGAACTCGGTTTTTCTGACAACTGCAAAACCATTTCATCAGTGCAATTAGAATCAAAAAGAAAATCTTCAGGAGCACCATGTTTTTTTGGCTTTGCAAAACCATAAACACTGTTAAATCTGACATTAAGCAAGCCGGAAGAACTGACACAGGCACAAGCTCATTAAGTCAGAAGAGTAGGCGAGATGCTAGCCATTCAGAAGAACCTGTCACTAGGCCAACTCATGAAGGAATGGATCTGGAGACGTCAGGTGACCTTCACAGTCCGCTATATACCTACGCAAATGCACCCACAAGTCAGTCAATACATTTTGATTAGGATCTGTGGTAACTGGTCAGCGCGAGGTGTAGCATACCTAGCTCCCTCACAGGGCAAGAAGAATCTTGTCTAAGATAATGGTTGCGACATCAGTCTAGGATCATAGTAAGAATGTCTTGGCTTTTTCCCTTCCTTTCGATTGGGGTGCATCAGTTGGACCATTATGTTACTGGGAAAAACTTTGATGCAGATAAGTTATCATGCCAAGTAACCATTCTATTAATTGTGAAGAGAGAAGAGTTCATTCCCCCATCCTCCTGATGAGGCAAAGGATGGATAGTAAGGTAACCCCATTATTTTACTATAGCCTCACATTACAGACACCCTATCCAGGGAGGATACTGTATAGGTTCCGCCAAGACTGTTGGTCAAATGACAGTAACCTAGCCTATCTCCTAAAACTCAGGTTATAGGAAGTGGATTGGAGTCAACACTCATGGTCCTCCAAGTGTGTAAATATCCTGTAATTTTAAATTAGCCAGTTTGGTTATTGGAACTGCCCCCTTAAGAATAAGTCTCTTATTAAAAGGCAAGAGTTTATATCTGTTTAGGAATAAATAAAAGTTTTTAAAGTAATTTTTATTTTTCCTAACTTTACAAACCCGAGTCCTTTAAGTTATACTTCCTGTCTCTTCCACCCCGCAAGTTCTAAATAAAGTTTCCCCCGCTACCTGTAACTACCGACATCTCGTTGTAATTCTTAACAGCCGAGTTTCTTGCTGCATTGAAATCATGCTCCTGTTGAAGAACTTGGTTTTGTATAGTTAGGAAAAATACAAATTACTCAATAAAATTTGTGATATTTAACAGTAAGTTCAATTAGGCCTTGCAGAAGGAATCAGGTCTTCACAGAAATTTTGTCTGGGACAAGCCAAATTTGCTTGAATTTTAATGGGTTGATATGACTCATCCAGCTTTGCATCCTGTGTAATATTACCGGATATTTCATCTCTTTTTCATAGGGTAAACTATTACCCTTCTTTTAAATAGTTACGCTGATGTCTGCAGTTTTGAATGCACAAATTTAAAGTATGGTAACTTTCCTCAGCTTGATTGTGGACTGTTATTACACTTGCAAATATTGACATAAAGTTATAAGTCACATCCAGTGCAGTATACTGTACTGTACTGTAATTATCAGCAAATAAGATGTCTCCACTTGAAGGAAGCACAACTTTATCTTTATTTATAGGTACAGTACTGTATACAGAAAGCAAGACCCATGATGTCAAACTTTTTTTTACTTGAAAAATTTTCTGGGTTTCTCAGGAAGTGAGGATTCATGTATGAAAGTGTAACATAATTAGACGGGGTATTTCATACTATTTGAGACTTCTTGTTCTTTTAAGGAAAATATATGCAATCTTCAATTTCTGTGTTCTCCCGCTCCCATGACGACTAAGGCAGATGTATTTCTCCTTTCAGTAAATTTATAAGCATCAAGAGAGAGGCTTTTACCCATGTGACACATACGTGTCACAGAAGGGAAAGTTTTTCTTTGATGTAAGATGAGTTTTCTAAATCTTATAAAGATGCTCTTTCTGTTGCACTTTGTGGTACCTATAAGAATGTCAAGATGGAGTTATCCTGAAGTCTCCAGTGTAGAACACAAAAATGGTCTCTCTTTGGGAAGTCTCCCATTGAGGACCTAACTTTGAAGATAGATATCCTACTTGTATGATGTTTGACCAAGTTACCAAGTTCTCTAAGCATGATCTTACTCTAGATTCTATTTACTAAAATCACATAAAAAGCCATTGACAGCATAGTTTGTGACTTTCAGCCACATACTAGGTCAATTTTGGAATTTTATTTCCCTGCTACTTCATTATTACTACTACTAGCCAAGCTGCAACTATAGTTGAAAAAGGTCTCCAACAGGGAAAATAGCCCAGTGAGAGTGAGGAAAAGAATTAAGGAAACAGATAGGATAATGAGCCTGATTGTACTTCAAGCAAGAGAACTCTAACCAAGACAGTGGACAGCTATGGTACAGAGGTTAGGGCACTACCCAAGACTAGAGAACAATGATTTGATTTTGGAGTGGTCTCCTAAAAGGGATGCTTACCATAGCTGAAGAGTCTCTTCTACCTTTTCCAAGAGGAAAGTAGCCATTAAACATTTACAGTACAGTATTTAACTCCTTGAGTGAAGAAGGCAGATAATGTCAGTACAGTACTGTAATGACATTCTGAGTTGCACTACTCAGGAGAAAGTAACTCTCTAATACCCATTCCTCACTGGATGAATATTTCCTGTGATCACTGTACTATTCCAAGCAAAAAATAAGAGGTTTGTGCAATGTATGAACATGCTACCGTACTAAGAATGTGGTATAACAACCACTTAGAATGGTCTTGCAAATATTTTGAACTGCAATTATTCAACACATAAATGCAAAAAATTATCTGCTACTAATAAATTTACAGTATTATATTGAACTTGCTTAAATGTACTAAGCACTCTAATAATAAAAAAGGGCAAGGATGTTACCAATAAATTATCCCATATAAATTCCCATAGAATTTAATTGTAGTGCACTATATTACAAACTCTTTTGGAATTCTTCTAGAATGAACTTTACAAAAGATTCCCTGTTATTATCATCAATATTATCTGCCAGGTTAGGTGGAAACAGAAGTGAACCTTTACGTACTGAAACCATGACATACTGTCGAGCAGCGTTAACCCGAGCAGAAAATTCTTTGCTATTTGTCGAGCCCTTTTTGTGAGCTTCTTTGATGGTTTTACCAACAAGAGATCTCAAATACAAGTCAGCCTGATGGGCAACATTACGAGAGCAGATAAGGCGTGCTTCTTCTTTCTCGGATTCGTTGTTCTCAACTGGCAACACTGGAAATGACATTGTGTTTAGTACCATGTCCCCAAAACATTTTAAATCTGCTCCACCTGAAGACTGTGTCACAAATGTTGGATCTTCCCATCTATTTTCTCTTGGCTTTGGGTGTTGAAACTTTTGTGCCATGTTATATATTGCAGCTTCTGGAACAGTGTGTGTTCTGTTCAAGTTTTGTTTAATAGCAACACCATAATCAATATCAATATACACCTGCATAAATCCAACAGTGTGTTTTCTAGCTAACTGGAAATACTCATACCTCATGCTCCGGTAATAAAAATTATCATCTAGAAGAATAACAACTTTTGAGTCTTTCCCAAAAGAGGTCTTATGTACATTAAATAATTTGAAAACATTAAAATCATAATCATCAGTCTTTAAACAACTTAACAATTTATCAACATTCAAGTAAACTTCATGTCTCGCTTGTTTCCAACTCTCAGTTGTGTCAACTCCAGCTTTTTTATCCTCAACAAATTTCTCTTGAAGTGACAATGGAATCAAGGTATCAAAGCAAACATGAATGAAAATGAAACCATCAAAATAAGGGTTGTCACTGGCTGCTGAAGCAAGAGCTTCACAGAGAGTTGTTTTCCCAGCACCCGGTAACCCCATTAAAACAGATATGACAATATTTGTTTCCATTTTACAGTATTTTCCCCCCCAAAATTTGCTACAACATAACTTTAAGACTACTTTCTTTTACCACCATTACTACCTTCATCATTAGAATTCGTTGGGGTTCCACTATCAGCAGCCATCAATTTTAGAGTCTCTTGTGCAATATTCCAAGCATCAGTTGCCCTTTGCTCCTCCTCCTTTTCATAATCTACAGTGCTGTCTGATGATACCTGTACGTTATTGTTCCCTAATTCCAAATAAGAGGATGCTAATCCTCTCTGCACAGCTTCACCCTTGGCTGCTAGGATTTCCTCAATATTTTTCTTTCCTTCTAAGTCAGAAAACCATCCAAGATTATCAGCCACTAAATGATTATTTGCACAACCATCACAGGTCACAATGACAACACCTTTTTTGTACGCTAACTGCGATATGACTTTGGTCTGTCTGGTGCTACACACTTTGCACGTAAATACTAACTGGAACTTTGGATCAACCTTTCCTAACGACTGTTTCTCACCAGTGTCTACTTCAGTAGCACTTTTACATTGATTAACAGCACTCACTGTGAGTTTACGAATTTGATTTGGAAACCCGGCAGGTAACTGTACATTAGGAATGAAATGCCGGGGAACCAGCAGCTGTGCTGATAGGGGTGAGAAATATGATCTAGGTATCAGCGTTCTCATTAACAGCAGTCTTCGAAAATGCGCCATTATTTATATCAATCTATGAAAAACAAAATGCTGCTCGATCCTAAGCTTCAAACTTGAGGTTCTGCTGGAGGTGCTGGCTGGAGATTCTGTTGTTCTTCAAGCTGTGCTGCCATCTGTTGTTGAGCTTCAATCTGTTTGTTCATCTCATCCAAACGCTTCTGCATGTAAATTGGTTGCACTTCAGAATATACAGCCATTATCTTGTGGTTTACGCTGACCTGTTTCCCTACACATGTATCTATACAGGAAGTCTGAAATAGAAGAAAAAAATCAGCAAACAAATATTGGGTAAATAACAAAATAAGAAGAACCGAATTTAAATACATCCTCATATAAAATATGTAAATTCTGTTTGACAATCTCCCTGTTGTAATTCGATGATGATCACATTTTAAAATACAGTACTGAATTGTATGTAATGTAAATCTGTTAGGTTAACTAAGAGACTTGCAGTTGAATTCTTTGATATAAAATTTTCTTGGCCATTGTGAACTTAAGAAGGTTTGACCATTTATAATAAAACCATGAAGGGAGCAAGTGGTAGCATTTGGGAGGATAGTAATACTAAACAGTCAGAGAAAATGAGGGAAGAACATTAATGAGGGAAGTGTGTTCTTAATGCACAGATGAAACATACAGTATAATATGGAATTGGAAAGGTAAATCTCTTGACATATTTAAGAAGAGTTTCTCTCAATCTCTTCCAATAATTTACCCTGAAACTATACAACAACATTGCTTTACTTCATACTTAAAAGTGCCTTCATTGAAATACAGTACTTCAAGTAGTATGTTACATATGTACACAATTTACAACAGTGTATTATCCTGAAATATAAATCTCAATATAAATTTAGTAAACTTTTATCTAAGGAATGTTGTATTGTTCCAGATATAACTAAAGCCTTTGATAGGTTCTGGTATAAGGCCCTGGTGTCCAAAGCACTTTTTATTACTTTAACTCCTCTTACATAACTCATTTTAAGCTTCTAACTAGAGATTATTACTCGTATAACATTTTTTCCTTAAGAAGAGTGGTATCTTTATGGATGTGATCTCACTCTTATCTTCCTCTTCTCTTCATTAATGGCCACTATCTTTATTTGGACACCAGCTTCAACGACCCTTTTTTAAACTTATCTTTAAAATTAAATAGTAAAGGATTTGGGGATTGTCCCTTTAGCACTCGGCTAAATTTCTGTCATTTTTTTTCTGAGGTTTTCCTGGTTTACAGTTCTGTCCTTAAGTTACCTCAATCTAATTTTCACTACTCGCATGGGAACAACCATCACCAGGAGTCTATAAATGGGGCACTAGTTAGTTAAGACTACTTAACACTACTAGTAATAATAATGATCAATGACTTTAAATCCACATATCCAAATTCATGTAGATTAGAATTCTTGACTGGTTACCATCTTTTCGATAACAGACCTTTACAGGCTTTTGTTCTCAAATCACATGAAACAAGGTGAGGTTAATGCAAACCAGATCTGTTTGAATGGCAGACAATACAGTACATGCTTCATTTTAGTGTCTCAAACTAAATTGCATTCTAAATTTAATACTGTCATCAAATACTTGTACCTTTCTGATAACATTTAAGGTATTAGATAAAAATTACAATAGGCCTAATTTTTTTCTGTAAAGCTGGGAGAAACCCACTAGGTTTCTGTTAATTGAAGAACTAGGTAAAGATTATTTTAGTTTCAAATAAACAACAAATCTATTTCTTCACGATACAGTAATGAATTAGAAGGGAAATAAATAATTCCAGGGATATCTTACAGCAGAAACATCAACCTAATAACTGGAGATTCTTGCATGCAATATAACCTGAAGCTTCCAATATACAGCAATAAAATTAACTTGTAATAAATGTTCCCCCAAGGCTATAGGCAGACTCATAAGCTGGTACAAAAAATAACGATACAATTGCTTCCCTACAACAACTGAAAAGGGATTTTGACGAAGGAAAAATCTATTTCTGGGGAGAGACCTGTGACGGCCGGTGAAAAGTCCTTCTATCTACCTTTTCTGATATACAGTAAATCTTCCAAATATACCAGAGAAAAATGTTATTTTCATTAGTAAAATAAATTTTTGAATATACTTACCCGATAATCATGTAGCTGTCAACTCTGTTGCCGACAGAAATCTACGGTCGGGATACGCCAGCGATCGCTATACAGGTGGGGGTGAACACCACAGCGCCATCTGTGGTCAGGTACTCCAGTACTTCTTGTCAACACCACCTCAATTTTTTCCTCGGTCCACTGGTTCTCTATGGGGAGGAAGGGTGGGTCAATTAAATCATGATTATCGGGTAAGTATATTCAAAAATTTATTTTACTAATGAAAATAACATTTTTCAATATTAATCTTACCCGATAATCATGTAGCTGATTCACACCCAGGGTGGTGGGTGGAGACCAGCATACATGTTAACAAAGAAGCTAAGTATCCCGTATTTTATTTTATTAGTTATTCAAAAATAACATAAAATAAATAAGTACCTGGTAAGGAAGACGACTTGAACCATTACTCTGCCTTTATTAAGTACGTCTTTCTTACTGAGCGTAGCGGTCCTCTTAGGATGCTGAACGACTCTTAGGTGCTGAAGTATAAAGGGCTGCAACCCATACTAAAGGACCTCATCACAACCTTTAACCTCGGCGCTTCTCAAGAAAGAATTGACCACCCGCCAAATCAATAAGGATGTGGAAGGCTTCTTAGCCGACCGTACAACCCATAAAAAGTATTCAAGAGAAAGGTTAAAAAGGTTATGGGATTATGGGAATGTAGTGGCTGAGCCCCCGCCTACTACTGCATTCGTTGCTACGAATGGTCCCAGGGTGTAGCAGTTCTCGTAAAGAGACAGGACATCTTTGAGATAGAATGATGCGAACACTGACTTGCTTCTCCAATAGGTTGCATCCATAACACTCTGCAGAGAACGGTTCTGTTTGAGGGCCACTGAAGTAGCCACAGCTCTCACTTCATGTGTCCTTACCTTCAGCAAAGCAAGGTCTTCTTCCTTCAGATGAGAATGTGCTTCCCTAATCAGGAGCCTGAATAGGTAAGAAACTGAGTTCTTAGACCTTGGAAGAGAAGGCTTCTTGATAGCACACCATAAGGCTTCTGATTGTCCTCGTAAAGGTTAAGACCTTTTTAGATAGTACCTAAGAGCTCTAACTGGGCAAAGTACTCTCTCCAGTTCGTCCCCCACCAAGTTGGACAGGCTTGGGATCTCGAACGACTTAGGCCAAGGACGTGAAGGAAGCTCGTTTTAGCAAAAAACCGAGCTGCAAGGAACATGTAGCCGTTTCAGATGTGAAAACTATGTTCCTGCTGAAGGCGTGGATCTCACTTACTCTTTTAGCTGTTGTCAAGCACACGAGGAAAAGAGTTTTTAATGTGAGGTCCTTAAAAGAGGCTGATTGGAGAGGTTCAAATCTTGATGACATAAGGAACCTTAGGACCACGTCTAGATTCCAGCCTGGAGTGGACAACCGACGTTCCTTTGAGGTCTTAAAAGACCTAAGGAGGTCCTGTAGATCTTTGTTGGTGGAAAGATCCAAGCCTCTGTGGCGGAAAACCGCTGCCAACATACTTCTGTAACCCTTAATCGTAGGAGCTGAAAGGGATCTTACGTTCCTTAGATGTAACAGGAAGTCAGCAATCTGGGTTACAGTGGTACTGGATGAGGAAACTGCATTGGCCTTGTACCAGCTTCGGAAGACTTCCCCTTTAGACTGATAGACTCTGAGAGTGGATGTCCTCCTTGCTCTGGCAATCGCTCTGGCTGCCTCCTTCGAAAAGCCCCTAGCTCTTGAGAGTCTTTCGAAAGTCTGAAGGCAGTCAGACGAAGCGCGTGGAGGTTTGGATGTACCTTCTTTACGTGAGGTAGACGTAGAAGGTCCACTCCTAGAGGAAGAGTCCTGGGAATGTCGACCAGCCATTGCAGTACCTCTATGAACCATTCTCTCGCGGGCCAGAGCGGAGCCAACTAACGTCAGCCGTGTCCCTTTGCGAGAGGCGAACTTCTGAAGTACCCTGTTGACAATCTTGAACGGCGGGAATGCATACAGGTCGAGATGGGACCAATCCAGCAGAAAAGCATCCACGTGAACTGCTGCTGGGTCTGGAATCGGAGAACAATACAACGGGAGCCTCTAGGTTATCGAGGTAGCGAACAGATCTATGGTTGGCTGACCCCACAGGGCCCAAAGTCTGCTGCAAACATTCTTGTGAAGGGTCCACTCTGTGGGGATGACCTGACCCTTCCGGCTAAGGCGATCTGCCATGACATTCATATCGCCCTGAATGAACCTCGTTACCAGCGTGAGCTTTCGATCTTTTAACCAGATGAGGAGGTCCCTTGCGATCTAGAACAACTTCCACGAATGAGTCCCTCCCTGCTTGGAGATGTAAGCCAAGGCTGTGGTGTTGTCAGAGTCCACCTCCACCACCTTGTTAAGCTGGAGGGACTTGAAGTTTATCAAGGCCAGATGAACCGCCAACAGCTCCTTGCAATAGATGTGAAGTGTCCTTAGCTCCTGATTCCATGTTCCCGAGCATTCCTGTCCGTCCAAAGTCGCACCCCAGCCCGTGTCTGATGCGTCAGAGAAGAGACGGCGGTCGGGTTTCTGAACAGCCAAAGGTAGACTTCCTTGAGAAGAAAGCTGTTCTTTCACCACGTGAGAGTAGACCTCCTCTCTTCGGAAACAGGAACTGAGATCGTCTCTAGCGTCATGTCCTTTATCCAGTGAGCCGCTAGATGATACTGAAGGGGGGGAGGTGGGGTCTCCCTAACTCGATGAACAGGGCCAGCGATGAAAGTGTCCCTGTTAGACTCATCCACTACCTGACTGAGCATCGGTTCCTTCTCAGCATGCTCTGGATGCAATCTAGGGCTTAGTATATCTTTGGGGCCGACGGAAAAGCCCGAAAAGCTCGACTCTGAAGATCCATACCCAGGTAGACAATGGTCTGGGATGGGACGAGCTGGGACTCCTCAAAATTGACCAGGAGGCCCAGTTCCTTGGTCAGATCCATAGTCCATCTGAGAATCTCCAGACAGCGACGACTTGTGGGAGCTCTTAAAAGCTAGTCGTCTGACGGAGCCGGACACAAGATCATGGTACTGCTGCACAGTCTGTGAACTGTCAACCATGGGGAAGCGAGGAAGTACAGTGACAACCCGAAGCTGTCTAGACTGTCTGGGCCGTACAGACAACTCCTTATCGGGTTGCTGAGGTTGCCGCACTGCGTCACAACAAGTCACTTCTGCTGGTTGTTGAACGTCTTCCCAGTGACACACTGACTCCGTAAACAAAAAATCCTCTAACAAGGACTAAGCTTGGACTGCATGTCTTGCAACACAGCTCAAGGTCTATGGGAGCAGGTGTGGTAACAGACGGGGTTAGCGACTGAAGTGGAACCATTACCCTCCCTGGAAGCATGCTATGCTTAAATAAAAGTCCATAGGAGGCTAAGCAGCTAAAGGCTCCTCTCCAAATGACAGAGTCCTCAAGGGAAAATCAGAAGGAGGGAGAATAGCACTTTCTCATCTACAGGAACCATATCCGAGAAAAGCTAAGTTCTCTCAGTGAGGGTTTCACTGGTGCAAAAGCAGCAGACTAGAAGGCAACGTTATGAAACTGCTTGACAGTCTAGTGAGTTGGCAACAACCAAAGATGTGTGACTGAGAAGCATGCGGTAAGGTATGCAGAGCATGCTGTATGCAGAGCATGCTGTATGTAGAGCATGCTGTAAGGTAAGCAGAGCATGTTGCATGGCGTGCGGCTTATGCTGCATGGGATGAGGCTCATGCTGCATGGGATGAGGCTCATGCTGCATGGTATGAGACTCATGCTGCATGGGATGAGGCTCAAGCTGCAAGGGATGAGGCTTATGCCGCATGCGTTGAGGAGGATGCCGCATAGTATGAGGCTCCTGCCTCATGGGTTGAGGCGGTTGCCGCATAGCATGAGGCTCCTGCCTCATGGTTTGAGGAGGATGCCGAATAGCATGAGGCTCCTCATAGCATGAGACTCCTGCCTCATGGGTTGAGGAGGATGCCGCATAGCATGAGGCTCCTGCCTCATGGGTTGAGGAGGATGCCGCATAGCATGAGGCTGCCTCATGGGTAGAGGAGGATGTCGCATAGCATGAGGCTCCTGCCTCATGGGTTGAGGAGGATGCCGCATAGCATGAGGCTCCTGCCTCATGGTTTGAGGAGGATGCCGCATAGCATGAGGCTCCTGTGAGGTTCCTGCCTCAAGAGTTGCGTCTGCCTCAAGGGTTGAGGAGGTAGCTGCTCAGAGAGAGGCTCATGCTGTGAAGAATGCGGTTGCTGCATGCGTTGAGGCGGCTGCCTCATAGCATGAGGTTCCTCAAGAGTTGAGGCTCTTGCCTCAAGAGTTGAGGTTCTTGCCTCAAGAGTGGAGGTGGCTGCCGCAAGAGTTGAGGTTGCTGCCTCAAGGATGGTGGAGGTTGCCGCAACGCAAGAGGTTGTTGCCTCGAGGATGGAGGAGGTTGTCGCAACACATGAAGCTCCTGCCTCAAGGGTAGAGGAGGTTGCTGCATAGCATAAGGCTCCTGCCTCAAGTGTTGAGGAGGTTGCCGCATAGCAAGAGGCTCCTGCCTCAAGGAAAGTGGAGGTTGCTGCACAGCGCTGGTATCTGGCAACTCCCAATGCGGCAGCTCACGCGTGGAGGTAGGTTGAGGAACCTCAACATCATACGTCTGGCAGGGTGGACTGCGCAGAGGTGGAGTTGAGGCGGCTGCCTCATGAGCGCTCGCAGGAGGAGGTGTGCTAACCTTCTCTGCCTGAAACTCCTGCACAACACCGCAAGCTGAGACTGCATTGTCAGCAGCATAGACCACTAGAGTTTAAGAAAGACAATAACAAACGGAGCTACTGTCCGTTGAAACTGAGGGTCTAAAACAGCTGGTGCGGCAACAGACGGAGTTACTGTCTGTTGCGATACCACCTTGCCTCTCTGGGAGGTGTGCAGTTGTCGTACTGCAGCAAGTCCGAACTGACCCAGTGCTAATGGTACCACCTAGGAGTTGGACTTGCGCGGAAGGGACCGACTTGCACTTAAAAGCTGCAAGATTTGGTCCATGGTTTCTGCGAGAAACCTCTTCCGCAGACGAGGAATAAAAGGGCTCTCTCGTCTTTGTGTGGGTGGGGTGATCACGTCGGCTACGTGAGTTGGTAACACCCGAAACCACGGAGGGAAACGTCTGTTCGTCGATCAAGGCCTGCTGAACCCATAAGTCCTTCGACATTACTTCTCCCCTGGGCTTGGGAGCTTGTAAGAGGTCCCAGACAAGGCGAACAACTGGCACGAACAGACGAACCCTCGAACGCAACACTGTAACACTTTGCGCTTATCACTTTATCACTTTTGATTTTCTGTTTGCACTTATTTCACTGAACTCGAAACTTTAAGTGGTTTGTACCTGAAACACGCAATTCTATCCTTCATTAAAAGTTAGTAATTGCGAAAACAGTATTACAATGTAACAGAAAAACATAATGAAAGATAAATAATTCAGTGGCTGGAAAAGAGACTAAACACTAGATCAAATAAACTACGTTTAAAATCTCTCACCGCATAAAGCCTGAGAACAAGAATAAAACTCTAGAAACGTTTACCTTCTTCCCCTAAAGAGACTAGGGAGAAGAGCAAAAACGATAACAACGTTACCCGCTTGAACGAAACGTTTATCCTCCTCTCTCTCCCTCCGTCTCTATCTCTCTCTCTCTCTCTCTTGACTTAGCACCTGAGAGAAGAGCCCAATTATATATATCGTTAAAACATATTATTGTTAAAGGAAAAAAACTGAAAGATTTCCCAAATAAAAAGTTCCTTTATTAGAATTAAAACCATTTAAGCTAAGAAAGAATGAACAAAACGCTAGAATCGGTTTACTCTTACTGCAACGTGACACCGTGATAGACTCTCTCTCTATCGTAACGATAGAGCGCAAGTTGAACGTTCTGAACGTCAACAACTGTAGAGACAAAACAAAACGTTAGTTCAACTTTGAAAACAGTACAAGACTATCAAAGAAATTCTTTCAAAAACATTAAAATAGCATAATATGTTAACAGGTAAAAACGAAATGACGGGCTCAATGTTAATTAACTTCGGTTCCAAGAAAAGACCGCCTACTATTAGGAAAGGTCGAATATAAACAAATATAAAAATTAATTTTAATAAGTTTATAATAAAAAGAAGTTAATCAAAGAGGCCTATAAAAGGCGGAGAGATATAAAATAAATCTATAACTTTGTTAAGCAAAATTAAGAGAGTCTATACTCTCTTCGACACCAACACTTCCGTCTAAGGGAAGGGTCGGCCATTTAAAAGTGAAAGAGTTCATACTCTCTTCGAACCAAAATTAAATCAAAAATTAAATCAAATTAATTCCAAAAACTTGCTAAGCTAATGATATAGCTTCCTGAATAGCGAAGGCTAAACTCTAGAGCAAATACATCACCAAATCGTGAGCAATAACTCCAGAATCAACAGCGTATCCATGTAGGTCTAGCCGGAGGCACGACAGAGGAAAAATTGAGGTGGTGTTGACAAGAAGTACTGGAGTACCTGACCACAGATGGCGCTGTGGTGTTCACCCCCACCTGTATAGCGATCGCTGGCGTATCCCGACCGTAGATTTCTGTCGGCAACAGAGTTGACAGCTACATGATTATCGGGTAAGATTAATATTGAAAAATAAAAGCATGGAATGCAGAGGTTACTACCCTCACGCGAGCACCTCGTGAGTGTCGTGTCTACATCGGGGGCGTGTGAAAACCACTATTCACAGGCTGTCTTCCAATTAGATAACTCCATCAAAGGGAAGGGCCGTAACAAAGACCCCAGAAACCACACTTGCACCACGCCACCGCCACCTACACGAACACCCTCCAGGTCATCCTTCTGTTTTGGACTTGCCCGCAAAGTTAAAAAATTTTTTGCCCAGTGTTTCTTGAAGTGTTTGTCGTTAATTCAACATGACTGACGTTGCTACTTCACCTTTACCAATGTTAAGTACCATAGTTTGTTTTGACAGTTTATTGCAGTACCGGGCATTTGTTCTGTTTCCAGTATTGTGGATTTTAGTTTTGGAAGCGATTTGCCTGCCTCGGTAACTTATATGAAAAGGAATGAATCACATTCCTCCAGAAAAGATAATGAAAGTACACTTGCATATCCAGCAACAACTTCAGCATCAGACAGTGATTTACAAAAGTCAGACTTTAACATCCTCAATGTTAAAATCTGAGGGAAAGTAATCATGCTATATGACATTTGTAAACTGAATTTAACCTTTCAACCAAACTTTATATAATTATTAGAACTATTCTCAGCTGGGCATTAATAGACACTCTGGAATATGTCTAGCAACATATCCCTGTAATTTTCATACATGCATAGAAACTCAAACCAGAATTGCAACTGTTATACCATTTCAAGGGAAAAAGACAAGCCTATTTCCAGAAACGCAAAAGTTGTCATGCTGTGTTTACAATGAAAACTTGAGGCTTCCACTGAAAATTGCTGCTAAAGTAAGATGACATATTAAAGGATTGAGAGGACTGCTTCTTAAAAAATCATGAAAATCTGTAAGCACAAAGTTACCTTTGAGAGCATTAAATTCTAATCCTTTTTGTTGCTGGTAATGGTAGTTTCTTCCCTTTCCTGAGAAAACTCAAAAGCCATTTACAAGGATTGAAGCACTGTGAGTAGAAACAAGTTATCTACAAATACAATGAAGAAAAGGTGTCAAGAACAAAGATTTTTTTTTGGCTTCTAATACAGTATACTTGTTCCTTACAACTTATAAAAAAAATACTTGAAATTAATACTGGCGAACATTCAAGTGTGAAAACTCCGATACGAAAAGTTAAGATAAAACTTCCCAAGTTGGGAAGCAGCATCTTGGGTCATAACTAAAAATTTCCTTGGAGTGTTGCAAGAATTCTATCAAATTTATAAACTACAGTTCTCCTCCTGTAGCTATAATTTGACAGTACTTGTATTTTCTTGAGTTATTTCAATGGCCAACCATTATTGATCAATGCTATTAAGCTGGATGGTGGGGAATCATGTGCAATTAATACTTCTTGCTGATTGATTAGCATGCCTGTTATTGAAGATGGTAGACAAGGGAAAAGTTAACACATTGGATACATCAAGTTTAAGGGACTTGTAAGCAGTTGCCAGGTAGTTTACTCCATGATTTTCAAAGGAAAAAGCATATCACGGCAATTTGATGCCATGAAGTGTGTTGACAGCAGCAGCTACTGCATTCCTGTATCCTGGCAGAACTTTAAGCCTAAAAGCAAATTCCTTTCCTTAGTATAATGGTCTGAATGTTATAAGTTCCTTGCTACATTCTTGCACTGGACAGCATTGACCATTGAAAAATATATTGCCACCAAGATATTAATCATGAATGCTCCAGTATTATCCAACAGGTGACATAGTAATCCATTAAGCCTTTTCATTTATATGAGACTCCAGCATATTCTGAAAGTTTAATACAGTATTCCATTAAATAATGAGCATGCAGTAAAATAATTTGTGGAACTCTGATTAATTTTCTATGGGATTTTGTAAGATGATTAATTCTATCAATTTTTCAAAATACAAAATTGCCTTTCTGCATTACATTGGTCACAGTGCCAATACATTCCATAGATTAGGCCTATAGTCAATTAGAACAGAACTCTTCACACTTTTCGCTAATGAAGTGACCACCAAATACCTTTAAATGTCAAAAACCTTTTATCCTCTTGCAATTTCATTATCTTATCTGACCACTGTCCAGCATCACTTGTAGGGATATTAGCATAAACTAAGCTACGGTACTGCCAATTTTGAAAATATTTAAAAAAAAAAAAAAAAAAAAAACTATTTTCTCATGTGCACTTGGAAATACATTGCTTTCGATCTTAAACTTACCTCTGTTTCTGTCAAGTCTCTCTGATGCATTTTTGTGATACATAAGTTGAAGCACTTTTCAGATATTTGATTGTAGAGATACAAGAAGTCTTTGAACTGTAAAATAAATACGTAGTTGATAATTTCATGGCATTAAATAAAAAGGTGGTCTATATATATACAGTATATAAAAATACAGAAATATAAATATGTTATTTTTATTAGTAAAATAAATTTTTGAATATACTTACCCGATAATCATGTAGCTGTCAACTCCGTTGCCCGACAGAATTCTATGGAGGGATACGCCAGCTATCACAATACTAGAAGGGGGTGTACTTACCAGCGCCACCTGTGGCCAGGTACTCAAGTACTTCTTGTTGACACCTCCTCAATTATTCCTCGGTCCACTGGTTCTCTATGGGGAGGAAGGGAGGGTCGATTAAATCATGATTATCGGGTAAGTATATTCAAAAATTTATTTTACTAATAAAAATAACATTTTTCAATATTAAACTTACCCGATAATCATGTAGCTGATTCACACCCAGGGGGGTGGGTGAAAACCAGTGTACAAGATTAAAGGATAGCTAAGTATCCCATATTTCATATAACAGTTATCTCAAATAACAATGAAATAATAAGTACCTGGTAAGGAAGTCGAATTGAACCGTTACTCTGCCTCTTTTTTAAGTTCGTCTTCCTTACTGAGCGCAGCGTTCCTCTTGGAGGCTGAATCAACCCAAAGGTGCTAAAGTATATAGGGTTGCAACCCCTACTAAAGGACCTCTACAAAACCTCTAACCCAGGCGCTTCTCAAGAATGAATAGACCACCCGCCAAATCAAAAGGATGCGGAAGGCTTCTTAGCCTACCGTAACAACCATAAAAACAACAATAAAAGCATTCAAGAGAAAGGTTAAAAAAAGGTTATGGGATTAAGGGAATGTAGTGGCTGAGCCCTCACCTACTACTGCACTCGCTGCTACGAATGGTCCCAGGGTGTAGCAGTTCTCGTAAAGAGACTGGACATCTTTAAGATAAAATGATGCAAACACTGACTTGCTCCTCCAATAGGTTGCATCCATTATGCTCTGCAGAGAACGGTTTTTATTAAAGGCCATCGAAGTAGCTACGGCTCTTACTTCGTGGGTCCTTACCTTCAGCAATGCAAGGTCTTCCTCCTTTAAGTGAGAATGGGCTTCTCTAATCAGAAGCCTTATATAATACGAAACCCCGTTCTTGGACATGGGCCTCGAAGGTTTCTTGATGGCACACCATAAGGCTTCTGACTGTCCTCGAATAGGTTTAGACCTCTTAAGATAATATTTGAGAGCTCTGACAGGGCAAAGAACTCTCTCTAGTTCGTTACCTACCATGTTGGAGAGGCTAGGTATTTCAAACGATCTAGGCCAAGGACGTGAAGGAAGTTCGTTCTTTGCTAGGAATCCGAGCTGAAAAGAACATGTTGCAGATTCGGTCGTGAAACCGATGTTCTTGCTGAAGGCATGAACCTCACTGACTCTCTTAGCTGTTGCAAGGCAGACGAGAAAAAGAGTCTTGAGGGTAAGGTCCTTGAAGGAAGCTGACTGGAGAGGTTCGAACCTAGATGACATAAGGAACCTTAAGACTACGTCTAGGTTCCAGCCTGGAGTGGATAGACGACGCTCTTTAGACGTCTCAAAAGACTTAAGAATGTCTTGAAGGTCCTTGTTGGAAGAAAGGTCCAAACCTCTGTGGCGGAGAACTGAAGCCAACATACTCCTATACCCTTTAATCGTAGGGGCTGAAAGGGATCTCTCATTCCTAAGATGTAGAAGGAAGTCAGCTATTTGGGTCACAGAGGTATTGGTAGAGGATATTGAATTGGCTCTACACCAGCTTCGGAAGACTTCCCACTTAGATTGGTAGACTCTACGAGTGGAAACCCTTCTTGCTCTGGCAATCGCACTGGCTGCCTCCTTCGAAAAGCATCTAGCTCTAGCGAATCTTTCGACAGTCTGAAGGCAGTCAGCCGAAGAGCGTGGAGGTTTGGGTGCAACCTGTCTACGTGAGGTTGACGTAGAAGGTCCACTCTTAGAGGTAGAGTCCTGGGGATGTCGACTAGCCATTGAAGTACCTCTGTGAACCATTCTCTTGCAGGCCAAAGGGGAGCAACCAGCGTCAGCCGTGTCCCTTCGTGCGAGATGAATTTCTGCAGAACTTTGTTTATTATCTTGAACGGTGGGAATGCGTAAAGGTCGAGATGGGACCAGTTCAGTAGAAAAGCATCCACATGAACTGCTGCAGGGTCTGGAACAGGGGAACAGTACAGCGGAAGTCTCTTGGTTATGGAGGTGGCAAACAGATCTATGGTAGGTTGACCCCACAAGGTCCAAAGTCTGTTGCACACACTCTTGTGGAGGGTCCATTCCGTGGGAATGACCTGATTCCTTCTGCTTAGGCGATCTGCTGAGACGTTCATATTGCCCTGAATGAACCTCGTGACCAGAGTGAGGTTTAGACCTCTTGACCAAATGAGGAGGTCCCTTGCGATCTCGAATAGGCTCCTCGAATGGGTCCCTCCTTGCTTGGAGATGTAAGCCAAGGCTGTGGTGTTGTCTGAGTTCACCTCCACCACTTTGCCTAGCAGGAGGGACTTGAAGTTCAGCAGGGCTAAATGAACTGCTAGTAGCTCCTTGCAGTTGATGTGGAGCAATCCCTGTTCCTCGTTCCACGTTCCCGAGCATTCCCGTCCGTTCAAGGTCGCACCCCAGCCCGAGTCCGATGCATCTGAGAAGAGATGAAGATTGGGGGTCTGAATAGCCAACGATAGGCCCTCCCTGAGAAGGAGATTGTTCTTCCACCACAGGAGAGTGGTCTTCATCTCTTGGGTGATTGGGATAGAGACTGCTTCGAGAGTCGAACCCTTGTCCCAATGAGCTGCAAGATGGAATTGAAGAGGGCGGAGGTGGAGTCTCCCTAGCTCGACGAACAGGGCCAGTGATGAAAGGGTCCCTGTGAGACTCATCCACTGTCTCACCGAGCAACTGCTCCTCTTCAGCATGCTCATGATGCACTCTAGGGCTTGGCTTATCCTGGGGGCCGATGGAAAAGCCCGAAAATCCTGACTCCGAATCTCCATTCCCAGGTACACAATGGATTGGGAGGGAATGAGCTGAGACTTTTCTATGTTGACTAACAGACCCAGTTGTCTGATTAAGTCCAAAGTCCAGTTGAGATTCTCCAGACAGCGACGACTCGTGGAGGCTCTCAACAGCCAGTCGTCTAAGTAGAGGGAGGCTCTGATGTCCGATAAGTGTAGGAATTTTGTTATATTCCTCATCAGATGAGTGAACACCATAGGAGCTGTGCTTAGGCCAAAACACAGGGCTTGGAATTGGTAGACAACCTTTCCAAAAACGAATCTCAGGAAAGGTTGGGAGTCTGGATGAATAGGAACGTGAAAGTAGGCATCTTTCAAGTCCAACGAGACCATCCAGTCCTCCTGTCTGACCGCTGCTAGGACCGACTTCGTCGTCTCCATCGTGAACGTCTGCTTGGTGACATACGCGTTGAGCGCGCTGACGTCCAGCACCGGTCTCCAACCTCCTGTCTTCTTGGCCACAAGAAAGAGACGGTTGTAGAAGCCCGGGGATTGATGGTCCCGGACTATAACCACTGCCTTCTTCTGCACAAGTAGCGACACCTCCTGGTGCAATGCTAGCCTCTTGTCCTCTTCTTTGTAGTTGGGAGAGAGGTTGATGGGAGATGTGGTCAGAGGTGGTTTGAGGCAGAATGGAATCCTGTAACCGTCCCTCAGCCTACTGACAGACTGGGCGTCTGCACCTCTCTTCTCCCAGGCTCGCCAGAAGATCTTGAGTCTGGCTCCTACTGCTGTCTGGAGATGCGGAGAGTCAGTTTTTTCCTTTAGATGTCTTGGAGCCTTTCCTAGACTTGCTCCTGTAAGAGTCTGGACGGGAGCTTCCTCGGCTGGGGGCTCTACCACGAAAGGGCGGTATGAACCTCGTAGCAGGGGTATCAGCCACTGGGGAGCGATAAGTCTTGGGGACTGAGGTAGCAACCTTAGACTTACGAGCCGATGAGGCTACAAGATCGTGTGTGTCCTTTTGTATCAGGGCAGCAGACAAGTCCTTAACCAGCTCTTCGGGGAAGAGGAACTTCGAGAGCGGAGCAAAAAGGAGTTGTGACCTTTGACAAGGTGTAATGCTGGAGGAAAGGAAGGTACACAGCTGTTCCCTTTTCTTCAAAACCCCTGATACAAACATCGACGCAAGCTCACCAGATCCATCCCTAATGGCCTTATCCATGCAGGACATTAATAGCATGGCAGAATCCTTGTCCGCAGGAGAGGTCTTCTTGCTGAGGGCCCCCAGGCACCAGTCTAGAAAGTTGAACATCTCAAATGCTCTAAATACTCCCTTCAGTAAGTGATCAAGGTCTGAGAAGGTCCAGCAAACCTTAGAGCGCCTCATTGCAGTTCTCCGAGGCGAGTCTACCAGACTTGAGAAGTCAGCCTGGGCAGAGGCAGGTACTCCCAAGCCTGGTGCTTCTCCTGTGGCATACCAAACGCTCGCTTTCGAAGTGAGCTTAGTCGGAGGGAACATGAAAGAAGTTTTGCCAAGGTGTTGCTTAGTCTGCAGCCACTCCCCTAAGATCCTTAACGCTCTCTTAGAGGACCTTGCTAGGACTAGCTTAGTATAGGTGGACTTAGCTTGTTGTATGCCCAGCGAAAACTCAGATGGCGGAGAGCGGGGAATAGCAGAGACAAAGTGGTCTGGGTAAACCTCCCTAAGCAGAGCCAAGACCTTACGAAAGTCAATAGACTGTGGAGAAGGCTTGGATTCATCCACGTCTGACGAGGGATCCAGGTGTGCCGCCTCATCATCAGACGCCTCATCACCAGAGTGTAGCGAAGAGATCGGACAAGAATGCTGAACAGCAGAGTCAGAACGAGTAGGAACAATATTAGTGGTTTCCTCTTCAAGTAACTGTTGAGGGAAAACCTGAGGCTCAGACTGCAAAGGCTGAATAAAAGACGAAGCAGAAGGAAGGCGCATGGGTGGAGGAGGCTGACTCCTAGCATGAGTGGTTGAACCCAAGGGTTGCGCTTGCTGAGCTGTTGGCGGAAGCGGAGTAGCAAGTTCCTGTTCCTGTGGTGTGAGCGGAGCGCGATGAGGTAGAGGCTGCGCAGAACAAGGTAAATGTCTCGCAAGCTGAGGCTCCTGAGGCGCAAGGCTAAGGTGTAGTGGTGCTTGCCTTGTGGAGGGTTGAGCTCGCTGCAGCGAGAGCTGAGGAGACTGACTCATGGACGGGAGAGGTTGTTGTACCTCAACCGAGTGTTGCACCACTGGTGGAGCAGCAAGTGGAGGCGGAGGAAGAGAGGTATAATCCTCCTGATCCCATTGTAAAGGTTGCCTTAAAGAAGGCGGAGGCTGAACACCACTGGGAACAGCAAACTCAGAACGAGGCTCAACATCGTACGCCTGGCAGGTGGTACTGCGATCAGGCGGAGCGAGCGCAGGCGGAGCGAGCGCAGGCGGAGGGAGTGTAGGCGGAGGCGGAGGCGCAACACTCTCAGCCCGACACTCACGCATCAAGTCCGAAAGCTGTGCTTGCATGGACTGTAGAAGAGTCCACTTGGGGTCGGCAGAAACTACAGTAGGCTGAGGTAAAGCCTTAACAGTCGAGCTCTGTTGTGGCAGAACCTTACTCCTCTTGGGCGGAGTGCAGTCGACAGATGACTGCGGCGAGTCAGAGCTGAGCCAATGACTGCAACCTGGCTGAGCACTCGCGGACTGGACTCTGCGTTTAAGTGGTCTCGAGACCTGAGACCAACGTTTCTTCCCTGACAGTTGATCAGCGGACGAGAAAAAGACGGGCTCAATCGTCTGCAGGTGGAAGTGACGGTCTTTGGAAGACACGCCCGCAACCACCGAGGATACTTCTGTGCGCCTAACAAGGCCTGCCGAACCCTTATGCCCTTCGACATTGCTTCTCCCCTGGGCTTGGGAGCTTGCAAGAGGTCCCGGACTGGGAGGACGACTGGCTCGCACAGAAGTATCCTCACGCACCACACTGGCACTGACACTAGCACTTGGCACTGCACTGACACTAGCACTCGTCACAGCACTGGCACTAATTCCACCCACTGCACTCTTGACCTTAAGTTCCTTGACTTCGGCCATCAGAGACTTATGATCACTTACCACTGACTCTACTTTATCGCCTAAGGCCTGAATAGCACGCAAAACAACAGACATATCAGGCGGAGGGCAAACAGTAGGTTCGGGGGTAGCCACTACAGGGGTAGGAAAAGGTAGGGGATCATGAGGTGAGGAAAAAAGTGAAGAGTGAGAAGAACTCCTCCTAACTCTACCTCTCTCTAACTTAGTTGAATATTTCAAAAGACGGACAAATTCCAGTTCCGAAAGTCCGGCGCATTCCTCACATCGATTTTCTAACTGACAGGGCCTGTCCCTACAGTCAGAACAAGCGGTGTGAGGATCTACCGAGGCCTTCGGAATACGCCTATTGCAAGACCTACATCGTCTATGGGAGGGGGCTTGCGAAATGTCAGACATCTTGAATCCAAAGAGTTAGCCAAAGGGGGTTCCAAAATCAAGCAAAAGATCGTTAACCGTTAATCAGGACTATATAAAAGCTATCTAGCTAATATAAGAAGGTTTCCAGTAAAGCGACAGCCGAAATCTGAGAGAATACTTCACCAATTAGCCGTGAAAATACTCGAAGATCATAAGCGTATCCCAGAACGTCTTGCCGGAAGCACGACAGAGGAATAATTGAGGAGGTGTCAACAAGAAGTACTTGAGTACCTGGCCACAGGTGGCGCTGGTAAGTACACCCCCTTCTAGTATTGTGATAGCTGGCGTATCCCTCCATAGAATTCTGTCGGGCAACGGAGTTGACAGCTACATGATTATCGGGTAAGTTTAATATTGAAAAATAGTATATTCTTATGAATGTATGAAACATCAAATTAAAAAAATTATGGGCAAGGAAGTTATGAAATTATGGGTGATAATTAGCAAATCAATAACTCGCAGACAAGCACCCCTGTTTCACCATGACGACTTCAATGCTTCCCACTTACAGTACAATACTATGAATGAAGTAAATCAAACAGCATGGATATAGCCTTTAAGGTTAAGTAAGTCAAAAGCCGCAATAAAATCAATTTGAAAGTCTAGGCTCGCATCCCTTGAGGAAACTGCTGTAGTTTGATCTAAAAGGGTATTACAAAGAAGCCCTCAGCTCACCAAATGCCTTCTATTAGATCTGATAAGTAACACATTATAATAAGGTAACCTGTACTTGAATATTTACGATCTCACAACCAACAACAGTTACTTTACGCTTTTTTACCACCATTCAAACTTTTCCTGGATAAAACCTATCAAGTAGAAATTACCTACAATTTTAAACCTCCCAAACATTACATCCTGAAGCAATAAGTGCATGTAGGGTTAAGAGGGAGCTAGTGGGGAGAGAATGCTCACAGGTCATGGGGTATGCTTCACCACCATGTCATTTTAGTCAAGGATATTATCCAGTACAGTAAATCTCATTTTGAAGGTCTGAAGATAGTGAAAATATGAATAAAAATATAAATAATCTTGGAAAAGTTGGACCTTACCATCTGCGCTCCAGGGGTGGGGGGTGGTGTAAGGTAACAAACACACCAACTAATGTTGAATTCTGCAAAAAATTGTTCCCCAACAATAACCCTTCTGGGTTCCTATTTCTTTATATAATTAGAAAAACTTTGTGTATTGGAGCTCTTAGGGATAAAGACAAAAGTACTGTAATAGTATTCAAAGTCATATAACACCAAATATAAAATAAAAGCATTCACAGTTATATAAAATTAAATTTGTACAATATAAGACCTTAACAGAAAATACACAAAGCCATTACCACACAAGAGCTTTAAAATTCACTTAAAACATACAGTACAATGTTAGTAACAACTTGCTCTTCCTTGTTACAGTATATAACTAAGTAAGTTGTGCTGTATTTGGTCTTAAATGATGCAATGCTTTTATGTATTGAAAGGTAAGGTTATTTACTCTCATACAATTGAGAATGCCCAGTAACTGAAAAGAGATGAAAGTATGGTGATAGATAAGACCAACTACAGTACAACATATTCGGTTATTTAACCTGGGAGAAGTAAGTTGAAAGACATGGTTATATGAAGTTGAGTTGAAAGACATGGTTATATGAAGTCCAGTTGAAAGAGATGGTTATATAAGTTCAAGTAAGAACGTTTTTTCTTGTAAATATCAACCCTGCCAACGTTAATGTGTGACTGTAGCTAAAAAGATACAAAAATCTCGTCTAAGAAAGCTTATTGAAACATCAATAATGTAAATCCTTTTTTATCCAATATGATTTATAAAATTTGGGCTAAGTATATGGCAACGGGGAAAATCCCATAGTTGTATTACTATATACTGTATAAAACTTTTTTAACTCAACCTTATCGATATTCTTTCTTGATAGTATTGGCCTTGTTACACTATGTCCCGCTACACCATACAAACTTAATCATAGTGTATGTATATATAATTGTAAGGTCTCAGCATTTGTATGAACAGGGGACTAGGTGTGGCTACAATAACTAATTCTAGCCACACCTTTCCAAACTTTTTGAATGGACTTATTTGGTGGTGACCATTTGCACAAACTCCACAATGCCCAGTAAATTTACAGAAACAGTGAGGCAAATATTGATTAGGTACACTAATAAGGCCAGGTAAGGAAACAAAATTGTGAATAGGATATTTACTTGAAAGCAAAGACCAAGTCACCTGTTCAAATGAAAGGCGAGACACTATCCCTATACAGTGCTGTACAAACTTATACTGTGGTTGTGTGCAGAACACAGGAACAGTACTGCTAAGTTAAAATTCTAAAAATGGAAAATAGTGAGATTTATGAATTGTTTACCCTGTTACAGAATAACTCAAATAATAATTTGGAGTCATCAATTCTAACAAAATGCACACAATTCACAAAAACATGATTCCTGACATTTGTAATGTTTTCACAGGTTCTGAATCCGTCCCTATGGCCTACACATGTAGCAAGGAAGCGAGAGTTACAGGAGACCAAAAGGTAAATATTTCTCATCATGACAATTCTAGTAAACGTCAAAATCTTGCGTTCCTCCCTAACCCAGGCTGGAAAACAGTGTCCTTACTCTTTCAAACAACCTATATTACCCAAACTGATCCAGTACTCTTCTTTTTTTTTTTTTTTTTTCCTCGCAGTATATTTGACTGGCAACAGAGAAAAGTAATATTGTACAGTACAGTGTGTACTATGAAAAATATTTATATGACTTAGAAAACTTTGTTTCAAGGAAAATTTTGTTGGTTTTTTAAAAAATCTGAAATGTTCAAATAAGAATATTTTTTGAGGCTTTGGAACAGGCTGACAATATCACAGTAGGGTTAAAGTTTAGGAAGCTAGCAGGCACATAAGTCAAATATTTGTTAGACGACCTTTTTTGGGACATTTGGAATGACATAAAAGGAACAGATCTCATCTAATGCACTAAGTTGTACCTAAAAACCTACCGTTAGTAGCTACTGTCACATGACTTTCTTAGCTAATCACCTACTGTACCTACAAATCTAAAGAAATGCTAGCTCCAATATTGACAAATGGAAACAGTTCTTCTTTGATGCTGATTTTGCGAGATGTCTTTATTGGGATCATTTCAAACATGTGGCCAGTTCCCTTCTTGGTTGTGTTTATAAGTATTTAAAACAATTTTGATGGGATTAAACTATAGAAAACCAAACTATTCTAGTTTTCTGGACAGGTTAAAACAGGAAATACATCTGAAAAATCTAGAATCAGATGGATACTTGTTCTGGAAGTAAACACAAGGATGCAACCTTACTTAGGTTAAGCTATGGATACAGAACTGGGGGAGGGGGGGGGTGATTGCAGAGGGGCTCCCATTGAATAAAGATAAAAGTCCTAGATTAGGTTAGGTGGGGAACCTTAGGATAAGTCATAACCTTGTACAGTACTTGATTTCCTTTAAGTATAATGGTTTGATTGACGAATAGTACAATCAAGTATTATTTAAGACATTGGAAATCATAATTGAATAGATCTTTGCATATACACTATTTTAAATTACACATAAGTCCGAAATTCCTAATAACGAAGTTACCAATTTTAATGAAATATTTCTGTTTTGCTCCTTATGTCATCTTATCACCAGCTATGTTGAGCTACTCACTCCAGAATCTTCAAAAAAAAAAAAAAAAATAGAAAAAAAATTGATCTTTATTTTCTCAATATCAGAATATACAATGTAATTAAAGCTCTTTTCATATCTTATTAATGATAAGTTAGAGTAAAATTCAACCAGAACTCAAAACTATGGATTTCTGCTACAAATCATTACAAAAGATGTTTAAAAATCCATAAAATACACTAAATAAGTCACAGTTTCTCCAAAAAGTTTATTGTACCATTCCATAATTTTAATAGTACCATACAAATTTTTTCAGTCAAAACTTCTAATATTTTAAAAATGTCTAATTTTAAAATTATAGGATTCCGCCAAATTTTTTAATTAAAATCGTAAAAATTACAAGTATGTACACCAAGAACATCTATTGTTTATTTCATTAGGGATATTGTATAATACCATAAGTTTAGCAATTCATTGCCCAAGTGCATCTAGGGTAAAATACTGTAATTACACGATGAAATAAAAGTTACAAGATAAAAGAGAAGAATCAAGAATGAAAGTAAAGTAGATGGGCATAAAGCAAATGCTGCATGTAATGTTGAAAAGACCCTTTCTTAATGTGAACGGTAGACAGCGTCAGATGTACTGGCGGATCTAAATCCCTACGAGTAAGATAACTTACAGGAGGTAGGCTAGGGTAGACTATTTAGAGCCTTTGTATAGTGACGGATAGGATCTCCCGTGAGCATGTTACATGACCTTACCTTTTTAACTAATGGGGGGGGGGGGCCTAGGTTAATGGCCCATGCTACCCATCCCCTTAGATTACCACATTATTAACAATAGGGTTAAAATTAAGGCCGTTATGGTGCATGGGCGGTGGCCTTTGTATGTCGGCGGCCAGTTCCTCCCTTGTGGTTTAAAGGTAGACATCAACTAACCTCAACTTTCCCCCCCTAACCTATCCTACAAGCCGTGTCCTTACCTAACGGGAGGGGGGGGGGGCTGACGAAACTCCCCCCGCAACCCCCATTAGCCGTCATCATACATGCAGGTGGCCGCTATCATACACACACCCCGAACAAGTATGAATTAAGCAATTCAGCTAGGATTATCTTACCAAATAATAAACTCGTTGTCAATGTATGGAATAGTGTCTTAGCATCACCGTAGCCTAATCAACACTTACTTGCCTAAACTGGGACTCGACTTCATCCATATCCAATCGAAATTCATGGGCTCCTAAGTTATCAAAAATTGACTAAAACCTTAATGTAGGATTTCAAGCACCATGAAATTTTGATTACTCTAGACCATATCTTCTTTAGATCTGGATATTCGTTTTTGGTTTGTTTACAACCAGATCTACAGACGATGTTGTAGAAGGTTTGCACTTGGTAGGGAACTCGCCGGTGAAGAATCAACCTCTATATCAAATATGTTACATTGAACTTAGAGTAATTCAGATCAGTGACTTTCATGTGGGTATCCTTCGGTATGGTAAGGAATAAAGAGAAAAGTACCATGATTTTAATTAAAGATAATGAAATGCTATAATATAAATGAATATCATTTTGTTTCAAGTAAAGCATGTTGCGCTTGGTCGAATTATGTCATGCTGGCTGCGTTCAGCATTAAGAGAAATGTAAAATAATGCTATTCTTAGATTATAAGGTAAGATCATATCATATATTCATTATATATACATGAATAGGTAATTATCATATATAGAAATAGATATGAATATCCCAATCGCCATATTCTAATATAGGATTCAATTTTGGTTATTTGATGTCGTTCTCAACGTTTCTTAGATCCTCTTGTCAAAATTGTAGAGTGTGTACAGACAAAAAAAAAAAAAGAAAAAAAAAAAACTTTTGGATTAGGCAAAGAAATGCTATGAATTACTCAAGAAAGAAGTAAAATTTCCATTATCAAACAGCTAAAGTGTTAACAAAAAATATCCCCAAACTATTTGTATAAACTTGGATACAATTCACATCAGGAGTTACATTTAATGACGAGAAAACGATAGATTAGGCCTATAATTCGCTGTTATAATTTACGCCGTATTAACTATTAATTCCAATAAGCGCTTCGATTAATGTATATTGTGGCTGTAGATTGATAAACACAACAAAATATATTGCAGTCTACCTACATATATCTTTCTGTGATTGGAAAAGAAAATGGAAAAATATTGGTAAACTATAATAAACAGTTCTAGTTGTGCACTGCATTTTATAAATATTTTTTTATGGTAATTGTCTGCTTTGTGTTTCTTTTTTCTTCTCAATTTCATTCTCGGAGCGTTTTGTATGCATGAATATGGCAGAAATTTTGACAATTGTATATACTAAAGTATGTATCCAATGAAATAAGGCAACATTTTTTACTAATCACCTGGCATCATCATCAGCTGTTGCTGATCCATTGTAGGACAAAGACCTCAGACATGCCCTTCCACACGCCTATGTTGTGGCCTTTCTATGCCAGACTATATAAGCAAGTTTACTTAGTTTGTCAATCTATCGTCTTCTCATCCTTCCCCTGCTTCGTTGCAATCTCCATGGTCCCATTCTGTCATTCTTCTTGTCCATCTATTACCTGGCATTCTCATAATCTGTCTTGCCCACGTCCATTTCTTTTTATTGCAGGCTATTAGAATATCCACTACTTTAGTTTGGTATCATATCCATGTTGCTCTTTTTAGTGCTATTTCAATTATAATTTTTTTTCATAGCTCTTTGAGACCTAATTAACCTATGTTCTAAGGCTTAAGTAAGGCTCCAAGTTCATGATGCAAAAGTTAAAACTGGTAAGACCATCTGATTAAATAATTTTCCTTTTAGAGAAAGGGGCATTTTACTTTTCATAATCTCAATTTGTTTACCAAAAGCTCTCCGTACTATGCTTATGTTTCTTTTAATTTCGGTTTCATGTCCTGGGAGAACATTTACTGTTTGTCGTGAGTACGTACATTCATTAACAATCTTTAGAGGATTTGTTGTCTCATTGCATTTTCATTAAACCTTATATTCATTTACAGTCCTTCATTTCTGCTTTCTCTATTTAAATCTTCCATTATCGAGAAACATGTCGTCTCGCAACCAGAAAAATAGCCTGACGAAGGGTCCATATTAGGAAGAAAGATTCAGTGAATAAGCACGAACAGAGAGAGAGAGAGAGAGAGAGAGAGAGAGAGAGAGAGAGAGAGAGAGAGAGAGAGAGAGAGAGAGAGAGAGAGAGAGAGGGGGGGGGGGTAGTACAAAAACAGCGTGTAGTGTGAAAGGGAATCTAAAATTAACTATTCTTGTTTTACAGCCCCCCGATTGTAAAAAAAAAAATGGCGATTGGAAGGTGAGACAGCAAATACTGTATTAAGTTGTTTAGGTATTCTCCATAAATGTTAATTCCCACATTTTATTTAGATTCTTAAAAACTTCTAGACATGCTGTAAATAATATAGGAAATGAGGTCTCCCTGTCTAACTCTTTTCTCGATCGGAATTTTCCTCACTATCTTCTTGTAGTTTTAGGATAGCAATACTTGTATAATTATCTTTAAGTGTTTCAACATAAGACTCCTCTATTCTTGTCTTTGAAGGACTTGAATTACTGCTGAACTTTATTAGAATCAAAAGCTTTCTCATAGTCAATAAATGCCATATATAATGGTTTGTTATACTCTTGATTTTTACGTTAGCTGGTTAATTGCATGGATATGGTCAGTTGTTAAATACCTGGTTTTAAAGCCTGCCTACTCTCTTGATTGATTAGAGTCTAGTTGTTTTTGTATTTGGCCTAATATGACCTTTGTAAGATATTTTATATAAATTATTACTGACCTTTGTAAGATATTTTATATATTACTGTGAATAAATGTATCGGGCGGTATTTTTCCAGGTGTTTAATATCTCACTTTTTGTGAATTAGCATGACAAGTGTTTCCAAGTTGTAGGCAGAGAGCATGATTGCAGACATTTTGTGCAAAGTTTAGCAAGTTTTATTAAAATTAATTCCCCCCCCCCCCTCTCTATTACTGATTGAATTTTTAAGCCATCTTCTCCTGCTGCTTTGCCTCTTTTCATATGTGTATATGTTTTTTTTTTCTTTCTTTCTTTTTTGTTTGCTACTGTAACGTTTGGTACTGGCTCAGGTGTTTCATTATTTCTAT
>NC_090742.1:17617817-17622817 GCF_036898095.1 Palaemon carinicauda
TTGGCCACTATATTCAATTTTTTTTAATAAGGCGCATTCGCGCTAACTCGCAGGGGTGCCCTTTTAGCTCGGAAAAGTTTCCTGGTCGCTGATTGGTTGGACAAGATCATTCTAACCAAGCAGATAGCAGGAAACTTTTCCGAGCTAAAAGGGCATCTCTGCGAGTCAGTGCAAATGCACCTCATTAAAAAAAAAAGTTGAGTATAGCTACATCCAATCTTTACCTTTCTTGTCCAATCTCTTACGGGCTGCAGAATTGTAAGATGGGGCAGGAAATTTACAACAAAAAACAACAACAACAACAACCTCTTTCAATATTTTTTATAAAGAAACTGCTGGGTATTCCCCCCATTAGTTGCGCTTCGGTAATGAATGCACTCCCCGGCCCCAAGTCTTATGTCCCGAAGTTCATTGAATTTATTATGCAAATTACTGATATTGCCATTTCTTGTTTAGATATCTAGAAAGTAAGAGGTAAGATACAGAAATTAAAAAGAAATTTATTTCCTTACATCTCTGTCGTAATTTTTTCGTCACAAGTTAGTTAACGTTTGTTGTTATCATTTTCTTTCCGAACGTATTGAATTTTCTTCAAGTTTATCACATGTATAGACACTGAAAGAGTCTTTTATGACTCGTTTTAGCCAACATTTTTTTTTTTTTTTTTTTTGCCAAAAATTTATCAGTGTTATTTTTTGGGGGATCGTATTTTTTTTATTTAATTATCTTAATACCGGCGCTTGAGTATCCGACTATTGTCACATCCGTATAAGAGTTAGCACAAATTAACGGACTATTTCATCTCATACTCTTAGTTGACAAAAAAAAAAAAAAAAACGCATATACAGATGTAAATGAACAGGGAAAGAATGTAGAAAATATAGTAACCTTTTGTACTTAACAATAAGATTGCATACTTTCGGGTGTTTATCAAGTCCTATAATTAACTCTCATCATATTATTCAAGAAAATAGCAAAGCTAATACTTTATTTTACTGTTTGGGATGTTTTTTTTTATGAACCAAGTGTTCTCAAATGAGAGAGAGAGAGAGAGAGAGAGAGAGAGAGAGAGAGAGAGAGAGAGAGAGAGAGAGAGAGAGAGAGAGAGAGAGAGACGTTTGGCTATATAACTTCACTAATGATCCCCCATGATGAAGTTGAATTCTGCCAATAAAAGTGACTTCTTCAAATGTCAGTAAATTAAGTCGTGTAGAGAGAGAGAGAGAGAGAGAGAGAGAGAGAGAGAGAGAGAGAGAGAGAGAGAGAGAGAGAGAGAGAAACGTTTGGCTATGTAACTTCACTAATGATCGCCCATGATAAAGTTGAAGTCTGCCAATAAAGGTGACTTCTTCAAATGTCAGTAAATTAAGACTTGTATAAAGAGAGAGAGAGAGAGAGAGAGAGAGAGAGAGAGAGAGAGAGAGAGAGAGAGAGAGAGAGAGAGAGAGAGAGAGAGAGTAGGATATCAATGTGGGTCAGGTGTTACGGCTAATTACCGCCCGCCGGTCATGGGAGGAAAAGGTCAAGGTAGCGGTTTTTTTTCTCCACCTCGCGAAAAATGGCATGAGAATCCTGAGGCAGCGCATACTGACGGCTAGTGTTTCTCTCGTCTCCGTTGTATGATCTCAGACACTGAGTTAAAAGAAAGGGGTTATCTGAGGTCTGAGTGACTAAGAGAGTGGAGTTCCCTGAGGTCTGAGGTCTGAGAAGCTTCTCAGGGCACAGCATTGGGCTATTTGTCTAACTTTCATACATTTCATCCCGTCCTCTGAGGTCTGAAGATCATCTTATTTCCCTAATTACTTATTACATAGATCGTCTCCGACCTAATACCAAAACTAACAGTAATCAGTGTCTGCTGGGGGCAGGAAAAACGTGTGGGGCATGCAGTCTCATCCCTGGACACTGATTTAAAAACTAGAAGGCTGTGACCTGCATGGGCTGCCCGTCAATGTGGCTTGCAGTAGTGAATGTTTTATATATATATATATATATATATATATATATATATATATATATATATATATATATATATATATATGTGTGTGTGTGTGTGTGTGTGTCTGCGTTTTGCTATCATTCATGACACATGCCATTAGAATGCACAACACTGCAACCTTATTTACCGTAGTGTAGGTCTCATGGAATCAGAGTAAAATTGGACTCTTGTCGTAAAATGAAGCGATAGACCTTCACTTTAAAAGATGGAAATTAAATATTTTGGATTATCATGTTATCCGTATAATAAATGGAGGAAGGGGTGACTTGGCGGTAGTTACGAGTCTATAAATAAGTGACATCTAGGACTCCTTGTGGCGAAGAGAAATATATCCAGATTTAGGAGTGTGTGAGAAGTTGTTGACTGTACAGGTTTCCTTTGATTACACAGTGTATAGAAGGGAGACAATTGAGCTTGACAGATAAGTTGGAGGCTATATGCAAATTCAGCTCAGTGTAAAGCCTTAATATTATTATTATTATTATTATTATTATTATTATTATTATTATTATCACTTGCTAAGCCACAACCCTAATTCGAAAAGCAGGATGCTATAAGCCCAGGGGCTCCAACAGGGAAAAAGAGCCCAGTGAGGAAAGGAAACAAGGAAAAATAAGTTATTTTAAGAACAGTAACATTAAAATAGATATCTTCTATATAAACTATAAAAACTTTTAACAAAACAAGAAGAAGAGAAACTAGATAGAATAGTGTGCCCGAGTGTACCCCCAAGCAAGAGAACTCTAACCCAAGACAGTGGAAAACCAAGGTACAGAAGCTATTCACTTGAATAAAGAAAATGACTGCATACATTGAAGTAAATCATCAGATTTCTCAAAAGGCAGATTCAGCATCATGAACCATTTTGATTTCAACCTAGAGGATGTTGAAGTAAACTAAGAAACTATAAGCATATAAAGGATGAGGTAAATACTCTTACTTGAGCTTAAGATCTGTTATGGCCTTAAGGGTAGAGTTGATAGATGAAGAGAGGTAAACTCAAGGCCGAGTACTAAAGAGAGAAGGGATGAATTTGAGATCACAGATAAAGAGAGGAAAGAGTGTTGGTGAGGAGACATAACCCTGAGGAACACCTTTGACGTATGGAAATTAGCAGATGCTGTTTCGTCACAGTTTACGGAGATGGATCTAAATAAAGATGGAAAATAATTCCGCTAGCAGAGAATTATTATTATTATTATTATTATTATTATTATTATTATTATTATTATTATTATTATTATTATTAGCTAAGCTACAACCCTAGTTGGAAAAGTAGGATGCTATAAGCTCAAGGACTCCAACAGGGAAAACAGCCTAGCGAGGAAAGGAAATTAAGGCAGACCCTGTCATATGCTTGAAATACAGTAGGTTTCAAGAACAGGTGACTCCTATAATAAGAGATCAAACTTTAGGAGGAAGGCAGGTACGAAGTTTTCAGCAAATGGGGTCATGTGTTTCGAAAGAAACACAGTAATTTACATTCAAGGTGACTGAGAAAAGGTGCGTTTGTAATGCGTGAAATGTGTGAAACTTCGAGCTAAGCTACAACCCTATACTCGATTCTTTTTAGTGAGGTAGATTTGCACCGACTCGCAGGGGTGCCCTTTTAGCTTGGAAAAGTTTCCTGATCGCTGATTGGTTGGACAAGATAATGCTAACCAATCAGAGAGCAGGAAACTTTTCCGAGCTAAAAGAGCACCGCTGTGAGTCGGTGCAAATGCGCCTCATTAAAAAAAATGAGTATAGTTGGGAAAACAGGATTCTATAAGCCAAAGTGCTCCAACTGTGAAAAATAGCCCAGTGGGTAAAGGAAATAGAGAAATAAACAAAATACAAGAGAAGTAATGAACTATTAAAAATAAAATATTTCAAGAACAGTAACGTTATTAAAATGGTATGTATAATTGGCTCGTTTCAATTAGCTTAATCAATTGGTTGAAATGCAATATTTTAATTCAAACTGATTAAATCGCGATCTGTTTCTCCTTTGCGGATTCAATGACCTTGTCTTAAGTCATGCACGGTTTTACCTTGTGACCCCGCAGCAGAGGATCGTTAGTGGTCCCATTACTCTCCTCGACATGACGAATAACTCTGTTGCTTCTGGAGGCTATGTCGTGAATGTCATGCTGTTCTTGGCTTTTCTTCACTTTCTTTTGTTTTTGTATGAAGTTTATACACTATATTAATTGTTTCCTATATGGTCGTATAAGGCTGGTTCCTACGGATTGCAATTGGCATTACAGAGTCATTTAAAGATTGTTTCCTATATGGTCGTATAAGGCTGGTTCCTACGGATTGCAATTGGCATTACAGAGTCATTTAAAGATTGTTTCCTATATGGTCGTATAAGGCTGGTTCCTACGGATTGCAATTGGCATTACAGAGTCATTTAAAGACATTTTAACGTGTTTTGATTAAATGTGAACTTAGAGACTAGAGTATTTACACTGTTAAAAAAGAACAATTTTAATTGTAAAAATATACTGTTCTCAGTCGTATTTCGGTAAAATAATGGCGACCGTAATTTTTACCTTTTCTAGTAAAATTTTAACAGTAAAGTAATATAAATGGCAAAAGTAAAATTTCATATATTCCATCAATCATAGCTGTGAACAAGATCTTGTCTATTGGCAAATAGTTCAGCTGTCGGTTTATGACTCATTGTTCTCGTTTTTTATGCATTAATGACTTTCTTTTCCTAACCGGGTAAGGCAAAAGTTTATGATAAGTTGATAATTCTTATTAATATTAGTCCCAGAAAATGATAGTTTGTTTGATTACGAAGCAACGTAAATATCAAACCACTCCATAATACAAAACTTTTTCAAAATTCAGTTTTCAAACAGTTTTCAAAATTGCCACAGCATATTGAAATAAAATATTGAATATAAAATTTATAAAGTATATAAAATATATAAAATTTTCACAAAATACGTATAACGTCTTTTCGTTTCAACCATAGATGTCAATAGACTCTCTCTCTCTCTCTCTCTCT
>NC_090742.1:17627817-17630317 GCF_036898095.1 Palaemon carinicauda
AAGGAGGGCCAGGCAATGGCTGCCGATGACTCAGAAGATAGACCTAAATGCTCCCCAAACCCCCCATTCTTAGCTCACAAGGATGGCGAGGTTGCAGCGAGCAAAGAAACTAACGAGTTTGAGCGGGACTTGAGCCCCAGTCTGACGTTCATCAGTCAGGGACGTTACCACATCGGCCACCACAACCTCATTTTACATAAACGCATTTCTTCGATCCAGACTTGTTTTTGCATTACGTCAAATCAAGAGACTGTTAATAATTCTTCTCCCAGATGCACTTTAATCGATCATTCTAATCATCTAATCAAAATTGACTTTAAATTAGAAACGTACAGTAGCTATGCCTGAGTAGCTTTGTGTTCAGATCGCTTTAAAGTCTTCAGGGAAAGAGTTATAAAATAGGTTTATCCTTTCCTATTGCAAAAGGTAAATATCTCCAGAAAATATATTATAACAACCACCACGTCTCCCTTTACGTCTTCTGTGTTGAGTAGTCAGAAGTTCAAACCACAAGGAGGTTACTTCCAATAAAGAGGATTTTCAAATTATAGTGTTATCTTTTTGACCAGCTCTCCTACGTATAATATTGTTCAATTTGTTTTCCCTAAAGTTTAGTAGAAAATTTCCTAGGCTATAATTCTGTTCCTGTCCCAGAGGTTTGTAGACTCGTTAATTCTGGTAAATTGTCCCTCCTTGCTGTATTATTATTGTGATTTGCTAAGCTACAGCCCTAGTTGAAAAAGCAGGATGCTACAAGCCCATGGGTTCCAACGGGGGAAATAGTTCAGCGAGGAAAGGAAATGAAGAAAAATAAAATATTTAAAGAAGAGCAATAACATTAAAATAAATATCTTCTGTATAAACTATAAAATCTTTAACAAAAGAGGAAGAGAAATAAGATAGAATAGTGTGCCCGAGTGCACCCTCAAGTAAGGGAACTAACCCAAGACAGTGGAAGACCATGGTACAGAAGCTATGACACTACCCAAGATTAGAGAACAATGGTTTGATTTTGGAGTGTCCTTCTCCTAGAAGAGCTGCTTACCATAGCTAAAGAGTCTCTTCTATCCTTACAAAGAGGAAAGTGGTCACTTAACAATTATTCAGATAAAGTTATTAACGATGCTGTTATGAAACAGCACAGTCATCGACAACAGAATTTCCATATTCTGGAATTCCATGCCTTTTGTATTCCAGGATTTGTGTAATTTACGAAATATTTTTAATTTCCCATCACCTGATTCATCATCATCATCATCATCATCATCATCATCTCCTCCCACGCCTATTAGCGAAAAGGGCCTCGGTTAGATTTTGCCAGTCGTCTCTATCTTGAGCTTTTAAATCAATACTTCTCCATTCATCATCTCATACTTTACGCTTCATAGTCCTCAACCATGTAGGCCTGGGTCTTCCAACTCTTCTAGTGACTTGTGAAGCGCAGTTGAAAGTTTGGTGAAGTTATATCTCTTGGGGAGTGCGAAGATTAGCTGTATATATATATATATATATATATATATATATATATATATATATATATATATATATATATATATATATATATATAGTCAATCTTCGCACTCCCCGAGAGATATTAATTCACCAGCATATATATATATATATATATATATATATATATATATATATATATATATATATATATATATATATATATATATATATATATATATATTCAGTAAAAGACCAAATTTTAGAGTGAATCTTACTTTTCACGTTTCTCACAAATATATATCTTTACTTAGCATTCTGCTATTAAATTTACTGTAGTTCTAGATTTGATCACAGATAGTACTATACTCATTTTTTTTTAATGAGGCACATTTTCACTAACTCGCAGCGGTGCCCTTTTAGCTCGGAAAAGTTTCCTGCTATCTGATTGGTTAGAATTATCTTATCCAACCAATCAGCGAACAAGAAACTTTTCCGAGCTAAAAGGGCACCCCTGCAAGCCTGTGCAAATCTGGCTAGTACAGTGGTAACGTGTTTGCCTAGCATTACGCATGGTAAGAGATCGATCCCCGCCCAGGACCGTGAGTTTAAGCTGTTTACTGGGGAGGCTACTGCTGTGGTAAGGCACCACAGTGGGGGGTTGGGCTTGCCCGGCTGACGTTCTGGTGAGCATCTATTCTGATGGAACCGGAACTGAAACCAGTCACCTTTAACCACCTTTAGTCAACTTTAAAAAGAATTGACTACAGTTTTAATCTTTTTAAACTGTACATTAGTTAAGAATAAATATTTCTTTCGCTTCCATGTTTTGACCTAATTGAGTAACAGATTTGCATCTTACGAGTTCTTGGCTTTGTGTTTGACAACCACAATGAGTCTTAATAGTAATGTACACCATGTACACACCATTACTCCCGACAGTATTTTACCTACTCCATTAAAAAAAAGAAAAAAAAAAAAACACTAGATAATTGATTTCTAATGGGAGATAGGAAAGATCTGTTTTAATGTTGTTACTCTTCTTATATAA
>NC_090742.1:17635317-17674795 GCF_036898095.1 Palaemon carinicauda
GAGGGAAGTACTCTGGATTATTCGTCTGCTCATTCTTTGTAATCAAAAATTTGGTCTGCTGATGGCTTGCCAATGTTGCCAAATAAATATGATAAAAATCTTCATCACAATGTCATTAGTTCCTACAGACATTTGGGAAAAATACTTAAAGTTAGGGCACCATGACACCAGCCACCCGTTGAGATACTACCGCTAGAGAGTTATGGAGTCCTTTGACAGACCAGACAGTACTACATTGGATCTTTCTCTCTGGTTATGGTTCATTTTCCTTTTACCTACACATACAGTGAATAGTCCAGCTTATTCTTTACAGATTCTCCTTTATCCTGATACACCTGACAACACAGAGATTACCAAACAATTCTTCTTCATCCAAGGGGTTAACTACTGCACTGCAATTATTCAGTGGCTACTTTCCTCTAGGGCAACCAGCTCTTCTTGGAGGACACTCCAAAATCAAACCATTGTTCTCTAGTCTTGGGTAGTGCCATAACCTCTGTACCATGGTCTTCCATTGTTTTGTGTTAGAGTTCTCTTGCTTGAGGGTACACTCGGGCACTCTATTCTATCTAATTTCTCTCCCTCTTGTTTTGTTAAAATATTTATAGATTATACAGGAAATGTTTGTTTTAATGTTGTTACTGTTCTTAAAATATTTTATTTTCCCTTGTTTCTTTTCCTCACTGGGTTATTTTCCCCTGTTGGGGCTCCTGGGCTTACAGCATCCTGCTTTTCCAACTAGGGTTGTAGCTTAGCAAGTAATAATACTAATAATAATAATAATCGATTGCCAGTGTTGCCAACTTAAATATTTGAATAATCCTCATAGAGTCATTAGTTCCTACAGACATTTGGGAAATGTACCTTTACTTTGGTTGGCCATACTGGAATTGACCAGCGTGGCGTCAGAGCAAGGTTAAAGAGAGCAGTAGCGGTTTTAGACTCCTGGTCGCATTCCATGTAACAGCGGTTTACGACTGGCCGAATATGTGGGTCTAAATCACGGTCTAGGAAAGTATCTCAACTGTGGTCTAAATGAATGATACTTCATTCGTCGCGACCTTTATTTCCGAAGATTTGTTATTATTATTATTATCATTATTATTAATATTATTATCCTTATGAAGCTACAACCCCAGTTGGAAAAGCAGGATGCTATAAGTCCAGGGGCCCCAACAGGGAAAACAGCCCAGCGAGGAAAGGGAACAATGAAAAATGAAATATTTTAAGAACAGTAACAACACTGAAATAAATATAAAATATTTTAAGAACAGTAACAACACTGAAATAAATATCTATATAAACTATAAAAACTTTAACAAAACAAGAGGAAGAGAAATTAGTTAGAATAGTGTGCCTGGGTGTACCCTCAAACAAGAGAACTCTAACCCAAGACAGTGGAAGACCATGGTATAGATGTTATGGTACTACCAAAGATTAGAGAACAACGGTTTGATTTTGGAGTGTCCTCCTAGAAGAGCTGCTTACCATAGCTAAAGAGTCTCTTCTACCCTTACCAAGAGGAAAGTAGCCACTGAACAATTTTCAGTGCAGTAGTTAACCCCTTAGGTGAAGAAGAATTGTTTGGTAATCTCAGTGATGTCAGGTGTATGAGGACAGAGGAGAATCTGTAAAGAATAGACAAGACTATTCGGTGTATGTGTTGGCAAAGGGAAATAACCGTAACCAGAGAGAATGATCCACTGTAGTGCTGTCTGACCAGTCAAAGGACCCCAAAACTCTCTAGCGGTAGTATCTCAACGGGCGTCTGGTGCCCTGGCCAACCTACTACCTCGAAATATAACGAATGATTTTTTTTTTTTTTTTTTTTTTGACGGAATATGCCTGTCATTCGGGGATATATTTTAATCATGTTAATTGTTAGTAAACGTTTATCTTCCCAAGAATAATATCGACATGATCGTAATTTGGAGTAGTTCAGTACGTCTGCCCGTAATGTGTGGAGATATTTATTTTAATGCTGTTACTCTTCTTAAAATATTCTATTTTCCTTTTTTCCTTTTCTCACCGGGCTATTTTCCCTGTTAGAGCCTCTGGGCTTATAGCATCCCGCTTTTCCAACCAGAGTTGTAGCTTAGCTAGTAATAATGATAATAATAATATGGAACTTCCAGTACAAATACTTTTTTTATCGCATCGCATAATTGCTCCTCAGATAGTAATCTAGACCATGCAAATATCACACACACACACACACACACACACACACACACACACACACATATATATATATATATATATATATATATATATATATATATATTCTTAAGATTTTTTATATTTTTATTAATTACTTTATATATACTTTAATAGTTTCTTTTGCCACTGGGCTATTTCCCATGTTGGACTTATGGAATCCTGCTTTTCTAACCAGGGCCGTAGCTTACCTAGGAATAAAAAATAATAATATATATACTGTCTCATTAAATTATCTTTTTCCATTCTTTGGGATCTTCATACAGTTGGATATTTTCGACAGGTTTCACTTTTGAATGATTATGGCAGAGGTATGTTCTCCACTAGACGACCTTGTTTGCGAACTCTTCAGACACTGTTAACTGTTTATTTATCGCTACTTTTTGCTCAGTCAATAAAACTATTCACGTGATGAAGAGACCGGATATTTTTAGACAAATTTCATGAAGTTTTAATCAATTGCTATATTAGAATACTGTATTTGAGTTCATCCAAAGGCATTTTATACTTCAATAAATATTATTCAGTAAAGGATTTGTGAGCTATTTACATCTATGTTACCTAGCAATGATTTGCAAATCCCTCGGCAAAAGTGTTGTTTAGATTCTCACGTCTACATATCTTTTTAAATCGAAAACTTTATGGTTTAATTGTTCTCTAGTGATAAAGAATAATTGGTCTTTTTATTCTATAGTTATATTCACCGGTTTTTATTTAAAGTGTAATGTACTTGTAAATGCAGAACAGTAGATTTGATTTTTATTCAGTGCGGAGTTGTCAGGTTTCCAAATGAGAAAAGGCCAACGTCTGATCAACTACAACTTTAAAAAGGCCAACCTAATAGTATAATAGGCCGAAAATAGCATTTAAGGCTAACTAATGTTTACAAAAGGCCAAATTTAGGTATCTAGCACGAAAAAGGCCAAATTTGGAGGTTATATCGCTTGAAAAGGCCAACCTGGCAACACTGATTCAGTGGTCATACACTGTTTTCGGACTTAACCACTCTCAACTTTCTCCGTTATAGACTTATGAGTAGCATGAACCTTCAGATAAACCACAGTACTGGAGTAGAGTTATGAGTACGGGCTGTGGCTTACGTTATTCACGGCCTGAGTGCTACTGGTGAAAAACTCAGCATTGCACTAAGAAGTATAATTTAGAATAAGTTGAATAGGAAGAAATGAAGCTGGAACGGTATTAAAGTAGAACAACTGTGAAAGGATATAAAGCAAGAACAGCTAGAGACGGAAAGAACACTACAGTCTACAAAGACCCTTTGAGTTGAGCCACTACCCTCCTAGGCTACAGGGAATATTGCATAAATGTGATAACTCATTTTTAAAAAGAATTTTTCTCTGAATGGCAATAGCTCCCATTCAGTCCAAGTTGTCTAATCTGGAAAGATCAGAATAGTCTTGTGTCAAATCTTTAGATACGTTCCCAAAGAAACTTTAAAGATCGAATTCTATCTGGAGCTTTTTAATTTTATCTTGACCAAAGTCTCTCTTTCATAAGGACATTTTAAACCCCAAAAAGAAAACTGTTCAAGAGCTAATAATGTCAATTATTGTTAATTATCTATCTGGATTGAACAGCTGATTGTTACAGTTAACAGTCCAAGTGATGGTAGAATTGCATAAGGATATGCAGTACTGTAGTACCTCGGCTTACGAGTAATTTTGGGTAAGCAAAATGGAATACGAGATTTGTATTGGCCATTGAGCAAAACTTTTGTGCTGTATGGGTGTTTTTCGTGGACAAGTACGACGGGAGTTACGAAATTATCACTATGTGCAGAAAGCAGTCACACAAGTGTCCATATGCCACCTTGAAAGTGTGCAACTGTGTTCACCCAGATAAGGCTTTGGCCATGTGAGCCACGTATCTATTTACCGACAATGCAATACAGTAGTTCATTTCCATGCCATTTTAAAAGGGATTTTGACATAGGAACAATCTATTTTTGGGTGAGATAGCGATGTCGTCCTGATGGAAGTTCCCTTCGGCTGCTTCCTTCTGCATAATATTTCTGCGAGTGATATTACAAGAGAATTATCATCAGGTATCACGGGGTTCCAACCCCCGGAACGACTATCCAGAGATATCGTGTATAATCAGGGACGTATCCTAAGATAACCATAGATATCTGCACCCCCAATAGACTTTACCCAGTCTAATCCACTAAGAGGAAGGATAGTCAAGAGCAGCCCTTTCTAGATAGTTTCCTTGTGACAAATGAATGCAAGTATAAAAAAAAAATACAACCAATTGTCTAGAAAGCGTAGCTATCCATTTAGTTATAATGAACGGCATTCAGGAGACGGAACTCCTGATATTTTACCAGAAGCTCTCATAGAGGAAGATTTTCCTTCCAAACAGTAACCTCCTCATTCTCTTCATCTTCCGATCTTCGACTGCCTCTCACCAGCCTCGACTCTCCTCAAACATAAAGTGCGAGGTATTTTATCAATTATTTTTCTTTTTCTTTTTGAATTCTTAATTCTAATTGATTCTTATTAATTCTTATCTGATATTAGGGATTCTAATATGTTTAGTAATTACACTTGCAAAACCTTTAAAAATTCGCGTGTATTTGTATTTATGGTCATGTATAACGAATCGAGTGAATTCCATTTGTTTCATATGGTGGTGACTGGTTTCAGTTCTGGTTCCATCAGAATAGATGCTCACCAGAACGTCAGCCGGGCAAGCCCAACCCCCCACTGGAATATATTGTTTTAGGATACGAGCAATTTAAGCTGGAATCTCGTAGTCTCGTTCCCAGAATGAATTAAATTCGTGACACCAGGTACTACTGTACTGTAGGTTAACTACACTGATTTTGTCAGCTCCTAGGACACCACTTAAAAACCACAGAAAATCTTCAAAGAACAACGTTGTATATTATTTTCATAAATTTACTTTGACTTGACAAGCTGGTGGTCATTTGTTCTTACACGGATGCAAACCCTCATCCTTTAATAGGAGAATGATATCAGTGAAGCTGGAAACTCGGCTGTTAAAGATTATAGTGAGGTGTTGGTAGTTACTGGCAGTTAGCATGGGAAGCCCCATTTCACCCCCCGCCCCCCAGCTCATTGAAAACCCACCTTGACTTTAGCCGCCAAGAAGTACTGTTTACTCTCATTGTTAAAAAACTTGCCTATTAATATTTTTCTTTTTTCATTGCACATTGTTTGTCGGCGTGTGTAGCCTATGCCATAGAATGGATAACCCACGAGAAGGCATGCAGTCTTGTATTTGAGTGTCTGGATGGTGGTATGGAACTTTTATGGGTTGGACAAACATGGATACCCTTTTTTTTTTTCTTTTTTACAGTCCTTCCCTTGTGAGGAGTATAAGGAGTTGTTGGCCTCCTGGTGGTAAGAGTTCGGCAGGGAAGGGAAGAAGAAAACAAAGCAAAATTCTTCACCTACAGGATCTTCTGCGAAGGCTAAGAGATCTGCTGGTTCTCCTCTTTTCCCCTCCTGGATTCTTGACTTCTGATCCTTCTCCGTAGCCCTCCTAGGAAAATGTGACGAAAGAAGACAACAATGAATTAACCCTTGGGCATGCCCAGATCAAGACTGGTATGCGCTTCCCTAATAGGAGCAGATGTCCTATCTCCTCTAGGGCATCTCGATGATAATATTGTTTCAGGAAATGATGCAGCCAGTGATGACACGCTAAGGACATTGATCTTCCTAAGGGCTGGAGAGTATTCCATTCAAAGAAAGACTTTTACTGTATTAGCCTTTGCTTCCTCTAAAGCAAAGTCTCCTACTGTTGAATCTATTTTATGTGCTGCACTAGCGCAAAAGGTCCTTGGCTTGAATCCCTTCATCCTGCTTTTTCCCAGAGGCACAGTTGATCATTAAAGCTGCTGCAAGGAAGGAAGTTCGTGCTCCCTCCTTTTTCTCCCAGTCCTTTTCCAGATACATCTTCATCTGCTAGACTGTTGACCAGCTTTAATCATCTTTACAAGACAAAAAGAAGAGTTCCTCCAACATGGCAAGGGTGTCACTGCCTTTCGAAGGGATCCTCTTTCTTCTGCTGTCAAGAGGCTTATTACTAAGTCCTCAGAAGAAGAGTCGTATTACCACACAAGAAGGGGTACGCCAATGTTTTTACGCAGTGCAGGAATTTGCGCCTTTCCTTCTGCCAATGGACACAGCCATCACGACCTTGACACGTGGAACTTTGATATAGCTACCGGGTGCATAATCAACCATATTCTCGGCTTTGGGGTCATCAAGTATGGAGGGCATGAATATGGCTAGCTTCCCAGCAGCCTCATGATTGACCATTCAACTGGGACAATGGCGATCTTCGTCTCTTCTCACGATTTACCAGATTCTGAGAAGAAGAAACAGTTTACAGACTTAGCTTGTCCTAGGCCAAGGTAGTCACGTTCCTAACCCCACAGAGCTAACCAGTGGACCAATTGGGTCCTTAAATGGAGGGATACTATAGCCTCCAAATTCACCAGACAGATTGGATAACGAGAAACACCGGCTCTGAGAAATGTTACAATTACAATTGTCACAGTCCAGTCCATTTTCCACCAGAAGAGGTAGAGGGAACAGTGGAGAAATGGAGAATGTCCAATCAGGACCAGCTGTTCCACCAAGGCATCTCATTCAAGAAGAATATGATGTCAGGTCCAGTAGCCAAAACAAAGGCAACCACACCTTTGAAGTCTGCCTTTAAAAAAGATCGTGATAAGAGCAAGATTGACGCCTTTAATTTCATCTTTAAGATCATCAATGCTGCCCAAGCCTTTTTGTACCAGTTTTAGTCAACCCAGAAGGGAAGATGCAGTTGAGGAACTAGGTCCCATTAGGGAAGGCAGTCTCCTCTTGCAATTGAAAATGCAAACGAGGAACTAGGTCCCGATAGGGAAGGCAGTCCCTTCTTGCAACTGCTGCGAGTGGCGGGGATGCCTATGAAGCACGTGATTGAGGTGGTTGCACCATGAAGCAGAAGACTGCAAGGTAAAGGTCCTTCTACACCTTTAAAGGGGTGGTTAAAGGATAAATCCTCGCCCCCTGAACAAGATGACGACCAAATTCATAATCATAAGCTTCAGTGTTGAAGGAATATCTGCGACCGAATCGGATTTTCTTGCCAACTTAAGAGCAGATATACTCTGTCTACAGGAGATGCAGGAGGATCTGGTTCAGCCAGGAATATGTGGCATGGACCTAACAATATCTCACTCAAGTCCTGTTTATGAAAGTGCAATCTTTATCTGGGATAAATCCATCATCCTGAAAGGCAAAATCATCTTGGTTGGCATGCTGAAAATCCTCCAGGTGGACATAACATATTACCATCATGGCCCCAAACTCACCAAATAGGTAACAATTCATGCCTTGTTATTGGTGACTTTAATAGCCACAGCATCACCTGTGGCTACACCCATACAAACAGTGATGGTGAGGCCATTGAGAACTGGGGTGTAATCCATGACTTGACACACCTGCATAATGCAAAGGATAAAGCATCCTTTTAGAGTGCATGCTGGAGACTGGGATATAACCCTGACTTAGCATTTGCCTCATCGAGATAGTACCATAACGTTGAAAAATCAATTGGTGACCCTACTGTATATCAAAATCGCAACACCAAATAATAATAATTGTCACAAAACCTGTGATCAGATCCCAACAAAAAAAAACCCAGACCCTGATTCAACTTGCACAAGAAAAAATGGGAAAGCTTTAAGTCAGGCTTTGAGACTGGGATATCCAATATCAGCCAAGTCAAAAAGCACTACAATGACTTCCAATCACTGGTTTGTGAAGTTTCAAAGAAACATCCTTAGAGGCTGCAGGAAGAGCTAAACTGCAGATCTCAAACAACAATCAAAAGAGCAGTACATGGAGTATGCCCAGGCATATAATAAAGATTCCTTTGCTAAAAGTACTGTGGAACTTGGAGAAGCCCAGCTGGCCTCAGTCAGCGACGAAAGAAAAGAATACTGTCATGAAGTCGTAACTTCTATAGACATGACCCATAACAGCAAAAAAGCCTGGGCAACCAGCAATAAACTAGACTCAGAGAAGAAAACCCAACCTAGATTAGTCCCCATAACCTAGTGCATCAACTGCTGAATAGCAAGCCTCACAACAAAGGGCGGGGTTACCTAAAAGAAACGGGACAAGACATGGACCGTTTCATGCAAGACAGTAACAAGAACATTCAACTGTTCATCTTAGAAAAACTAAATGCTATCATGAAACTTCTCAAATCTGGGAAGGTGGCCGGCCAAGATGGCATAATAATATAAATGATCTTACATTTCAGAGACAAAACAAAAGCATGGCTCCTGTTACTATTTAATTCCTGTGCAACAGCCTACCAAATCCCAAAGACTAGAAGAAGTGCGAGTGTAGTGGCCTTGCGGAAACATGGGAAAGACCCATTATCCCCCAAAAGCTTTTGACCAATACCCTTAATGTCTCTCCTTTATAAATTATACAAATAAATGATTTTAGCCCATATCCAACCAACTGTCAACAGACCACGCTGGCTTTAGACCAAGTCGATCCTGCTGCAGTCAGATGTTAAACCTGACAATACATCAAGGACAGGTTTGAGAAGAAGCAAATCACTGGTACAGTCTTTGTTGACCTTACAGCGGCATTTGACACTAAACCATAGAGCACTCCTTCTGAAGTTAGCTCAAACTATACGAAATACTAGCATAGTCCACGTCATTGAATCACTGCTTACCAATCGGCGATTCTTCGTAGAAATTGATGGTAGGAAAAGCAGATGGAGGATATAGAACAGCCTTCCACAAAGGTCAGTACTGGCACCGATATTATTTAACATCTATACAAATTACGAGCTGCAGTACCAGAACATCCACTGGTACATATATGCCGACAACCTGTGCATTTTCACACAATCAAAATTTTTCCCCACCATCAAAGAAAGACTCAAATGTCTTGACTACTCTCCACCTACTACAAAAAGTGCACCTCAATGCCAATGCAAACAAAACAAAGGTGTGTGCCTTCCACCTGAACAATCATCAGGCAAGCATGAAGCTAAAGCTCAAATGGGGTGACTCAAAGTACTGTAAAATCACCTCTACCCAGTCTAGTTAGTTGTCACTCTTGACAGAATGCTCTCCTTTAAAGCACACACAAATAAAAGTAAACAAAGTAGCAACTAGAAACAGCCTCCTCAGAAAACTTGCCTTCACCAGCTGGGGAACAGATCCTGAAATGCACTTTGTTACTCTATACTTTAGAGTACTGTGCACCAGTGTGAGCAAGACCATGCCATGTGCTTAAGGTAGACCCACAGCTAAATAAGTCCTGTCATATTATTACTGTTACCCTAAAATTAACACCTCTACCATCTTTATATAAAATATCTGACAAGAAACGCTAGCAAACACTGGAAAGAATAAACAATGACCCTAGGCATCCACAATCATCAAGAAGCAAGTCAAATACTGAAACTCTGTAAAAGCTACGCAACAGTGTATGAACTAGAATCAATCTGGGCAGCTGCTCACAGGCTAGAAAAGTGGCAGGAAAGGGACCAATGGCCATCCAATGAGATGCTGCCTAGCCCAAACAAAAGCCTTTCCAGTGGAACAACCTTTACCAGGAAAGACTTGGGTATCCCTAAACAGAGCAAGGATAAAAGTGGGCAAAACTGGAGATAACCACTACAAATGGGGATTAGCCATCCACCCTGAATGCCTGGTGAGGCAACACCACAAACAATGGAACACATTCTATGAGGGTGCCCACTGGCCCATCATTACTCAGATTACAACCTCAGAGAGGCAGACAACACCACCTTCCTGTGGATTCGACATTGACGCGATATGATGGATGGAAAGGTTAACGCGAGGCTGGAGACCTTTCCACCCTGAACCAATTTGTTCTACAAACTTCATTCAAAGTGGAGACAGTAAGCGCCATAATAGATGGCATAAGGAATGACTATTTGATGCTGACATTGGATCTGACTAATTGCATTCTAAGATTCAGGTCCATTAATCATCAAGGATATTCCGCCGCTTCAGTTCAAAATCTTGTGCTTTGGTGTGTTGCCCAGCCCTGTGTGCTCTCTTCACCCAATAGTTCACTCTCCTCTTGGCTTGGGCACATACCAATGGGATCCAGCTACTAAAGTACAGTATATGGACAAATGGATAATTCTGTCGTCCACCAGGAGGCAACTCCTGCAACATCAGGAGAGACTTCTTTCCTTTTGCCACAACTTGGGGATTGTAGTAAATCTGAAGCTCAGTCTTATACCAAGCAGAGTATGGAGTACCTAGGGATGAGAGTTGAGAGTGGACACAACAGCAGAAAAAGTTTTTCCTTCCAACAATTGAGTAGCTAGACTCAAACGGGTTCCACTCTTTTATATGCCTTCAATATCTTCCTGCCCATCAGTTGTGGCTGCTACTAGGCCACTTATCATTGAGGAAATTCATCCTTCGCCACCATCTACAACTACAGTCACTTTTGTTGTCTTTAGAGGTACTGGTCGTAGATCAGCAACCCTTCTCCTTACCTAGTTCCTGTGAAACTAAAAGTGAGATCTGATCTAGACTGGTCGCTGAGGGACAAGAACCTCTCTAAAGGGACTCCTCTGGAGTGTCCTATGCTAGAGCTACTGCATTTCACAGGCACACATCTAAAGGATTATGTTGTTATAGGTCACTAGTCACATGTGGAGAAGAGCCTGCATATCAACCAACTGGAAATGAAAGCAACCCTATTGGCACTACATTCATAACTGCTGTACTAGAGTTTGAAAGGTCACTCAATGAGCAACAACACTACCATAGTGGCCTATATCAACAAATGAGGCACTGTCACATCACCTTTGCAAATTGGTGGTATAGGCTCACAAATGGGCATATAACAACGTACAGTTCATCTGTTGGGCAGGTTCATTCCTGGCAAATGGTATTTGATAGCCATCAAGTTAAGTCGCCAGGAGCCTCTTGACATTGTGAAGTTCTCCAACTATAAAAAAGTTTGAGATGAAGCTTGACAAAAAGCTCCCAGTATACTGCTCTCTAATACTGTACTGGGCAGCAGCATTAGATGCCTTCCAATACTCGTTGGAAGGCCCTGACATACCTGTACAGCATGTGAGATTTGCTGTTTTTCCTGATCTGATGGGTAGCCAACAATGTGTGGACGGCCCCAAATTTCAAGATGATGTTGGTGGCCCACAAATGGCCCTAAGCAGAATGGTACCCGAACCTTTTCGTGCTGTTAACCGAGGCTCCGACCAGTCGACCAGTCGGCCTTATCTTCTCAACCAACTCTTATCTACAGACACCACAACTCCCAAATGTTGCTGTCTTTTCATGGGTGAACGTTATTCAGCATCTCCTCAGAGAAAAGGGCCCTTTGCAAGGCACTGCACAGATGTCTGGATATCTCTGAAGAGCCTCCACGGTGGTCTATCTGGCCAAATGGACCACCCTCTGCGATTTGTGCTGATGGAGTATTTCTCCTCCCGCAGCTTCTATCCAACTGATTATGGATTTCATGGCCTTCTTTTGCTGAGAAAAGCTCCTTTCAGTCTCAGTGTCAGTAATGAAAGGCTATCGCTTAGCCTTGATGAGCTAGGTCTTTAAACTGAAAGGAGGTGACCTTACCTCTTTGTGGGAATTGTCAATCTAATAAAGTTTGGAGCAATCCTATCCTCCAAAGGAAATCCAACCTTCTTCTTGGAACGTAACAAGTATTCACAGGTCCTTAAAGAGGGCCCCCTTACGCACCACTAAAGCAGGCATCATATGGTGCCTTGACCCTCAAAACTATCTTCCTACTTTCCCTGGCTTCTACAAAACAAGTAGGCAAATTACACGTTTTTTTGTATTGCGTTAGCCATTACAAGGGTAAGAGGAAAGTCTCCTTTTCTTTAGATCAAGAATTTTTAGCAAAGATGCAAGACCCATCTGTAAACGACCAGAGATTTGAATTTTTCTCAATTTCCCCCCCTTGGGGAAGGAACCGGTAATTTGGGTGATTTACTTCTGTTTTCTGTGAGGGAGTTAAGAAATCGGTTTTTCTGACATCTGCAAAACCATTTAATCAGTTCAAGTAGAACCAAAAAGGAAATCTTCAGGAACACCATCTTTTTTGGCTTTGAAAAACCATAAACACTGTTAACTCAGACATTAAGCAAGCCGGAAGAACTGACACAGGCACAAGCTCATTAAGTCAGAAGAGTAGGCGAGATACTAGCCTTTCAGGAGAACCTGTCAGTAGGCCAACTCATGAAGGAATGGGGCTGGAGACATCAGACGACCTTCACAGCTTGCTATATACCTACGCAAATGCACCCACAAGTCAGTCAATACATTTTGATTAGGATCTGTGGTAACTGGTCAGCGTGAGGTGTAGCATACCCAGCTCCCTCACAGAGCAAGAAGAATCTTGTCTAAGATAATGGTTGCAACATCAGTCTAGGATGATACTAAGAATGTCTTGGCTTTTTCCCTTCCCTTCCATTGGGGTGCATCAGTTGGACCATGACGTTACTGGGAAAAACTTTGATGCAGGTAAGTATCATGCCAAGTAACTATTCAATTAATTTTTAAGAGAGAAGAGTTCATTACCCCATCCTCCTGATGAGGCGAAGGATGGATAGTAAGGTAACCCCATTATTTTACTCTAGCCTCACATTACAGACACCCTATCCAGGGAGGATACTGTATAGGTTCTGCCATGACTGCTGGTCAAATGACAGTAACCAAGCCTATCTCCTAAAACTCAGGTTATAGGAAGTGGATTGGAGTCAACACTCATGATCCTCCAAGTGTGTAAATATCCTGTAATTTTAAATTAGCCAGTTTGGTTATTGGAACTGCCTCCTAAGAACAAGTCTTATTAAAAGGCAAGATTTTATATCTGTTTAGGAATAAATAGAAGTTTTTAAAGTAATTTTTATTTTTCCTAACTTTACAAACCCGAGTCCTTTAAGTTATACTTCCTGTCTCTTCCACCCTGCAAGTTCTAAATAAAGGTTCAAAGTGACTTCAGTGAGGTGGCAGGGGAGCAAGGCTTCCCTCGCTACCTGTAACTACCGACATCTCGTTGTAATTCTTAACAGCCGAGTTTCCTGCTGCATTGAAATCATGCTCCTGTTGAAGAACTTGGTTTTGTATAGTTAGGAAAAATACAAATTACTCAATAAAATTTGTGATATTTCACAGTAAGTTCAATTAGGCCTTGCAGAAGGAATCAGGTCTTCACAGAAATTTTGTCTGGGACAAGCCAAATTTGCTTGAATTTTAATGGGTTGATATGACTCATCCATCTTTGCATCCTATGTAATATTACCTAATATTTCATCTTTTCATAGGATAAACTATTACCATTTTTTTTAAATAGTTACGATGATGTCTGCAATTTTGAATGCACAAATTGAAAGTATGGTAACTTTCCTCATGGACTGTGTTATCACACTTGCAAATATTGACATAAAGTTATAAGTCACATCCAGTGCAGTATACTGTACTGTAATTATCAGCAAATAAGATGTCTCCACTTGAAGGAAGCACTACTTTATCTTTATTTGTAGGTACAGTACTGTATACAGAAAGCAAGACCCATGATGTCAAACTTCCTTTAAACTTGAAAAATTTTCTGGGTTTCTCAGGAAGTGATGATTCATGTATGAAAGTGTAACATAATTAGATGGGGTATTTCATATTTGAGACTTCTTGGTCTTTTAAGGAAAATAACAGCATTCTTCAATTTCTGTGTTCTCCAGCTCCCACGACGACTAAGGCAGGTGTATTTCTCCTTTCAGTAAATTTATAAGCATCAAGAGAGAGGCTTTTACCCATGTGACACATTCGTGTCACAGAAGAGAAAGTTTTTCTTTGATTTAAGATGAGTTTTATAAATCTCATATATAGCCTAGATGCTCTTTCTGTTGCACTTTGTGGTACCTATAAGAATGTCAAGATGGAGCTATGCTGAAGTCTCTAGTGTAGAACACAAAAATGGTATCTCTTTGGGAAGTCTCCCATGAGGACCTGACTTTGAAGATAAATTTCCTACTTGTATGATGTTTGACCAAGTTACCTGTGCTAGATATTAGTTGTCTAAGCATGACCTTACTCTAGATTCCACTTAATATTATCACATAAACAGCCATTGACAGCACAGTTTGTGACTTTCTAGATTTCACTTAATATTATCACATAAACAGCCATTGACAGCACAGTTTGTGACTTTCTAGATTTCACTTAATATTATCACATAAACAGCCATTGACAGCACAGTTTGTGACTTTCTAGATTTCACTTAATATTATCACATAAACAGCCATTGACAGCACAGTTTGTGACTTTCTAGATTTCACTTAATATTATCACATAAACAGCCATTGACAGCACAGTTTGTGACTTTCAGCCACATACTAGGTCAATTTTGGAATTTGATTTCCCTGCTACTTCATTATTACTACTAGCCAAGCTACAACCATAGTTGGAAAAGGTCTCCAACAGGGAAAATAGCCCAGTGAGGAAAAGAATTAAGGAAACATAGGATAATGAGCCTGATTGTACTTCAAGCAAGAGACCTCTAACCAAGACAGTGGACAGCTATGGTACAGAGGTTATGGCACTACCCAAGACTGGAGAACAATTATTTGATTTTGGAGTGATCTCCTAAGAGATGCTTACCATAGCTGAAGAGTCTCTTCTATCTTTTCCAAGAGGAAAGTAGCCATTAAACATTTACAGTACAGTATTTAACTCCTTGAGTGAAGAAGGCAGATAATGTCAGTACAGTACTGTAATGACATTCTGAGTTGCACTACTCAGGAGAAATTAAGTCTCTAATATCCATTCCTCACTGGATGAATGTTCCCTGTGATCCCTGTACTATTTCAAGCAAAAAATAAGAGGTTTGTGCAATGTATGAACATGCTACCGTACTAAGAATGTGGTATAACAACCACTTAGAATGGTCTTGCAAGTATTTTGTACTGCAATTATTCAACACATAAATGCAAAAAATTATCTGCTAATAATAAATTTACAGTACTATATTGAACTTGCTTAAATGTACTAAGCACTAATAATAAAAAGGGGCAAGGATGTTACCAATAAATTATCCCATATAAATTCCCATAGAATTTAATTGTAGTGCACTATATTACAAACTCTTTTGGAATTCTTCTAGAATGAACTTTTCAAAAGATTCCCTGTTATTATCATCAATATTATCTGCCAGGTTAGGTGGAAACAGAAGTGAACCTTTACGTACTGAAACCATGACATACTGCCGAGCAGCGTTAACCCGAGCAGAAAACTCTTTGCTATTTGTTGAGCCCTTTTTGTGAGCTTCTTTGATGGTTTTACCAACCAGAGATCTCAGATACAAGTCAGCCTGATGGGCAACATTACGAGAGCAGATCAGACGTGCTTCTTCTTTCTCGGATTCGTTGTTCTCAACTGGCAACACTGGAAATGACATTCTGTTTAGTACCATGTTTCCAAAACATTTTAAATCTGCTCCACCTGAAGACTGTGTCACAAAAGTTGGATCTTCCCATCTATTTTCTCTTGGCTTTGGGTGTTGAAACTTTTGTGCCATGTTATATATTGCAGCTTCTGGAACAGTGTGTGCTCTGTTCAAGTTTTGTTTAATAGCAATACCATAATCAATATCAATATACACCTGCATAAATCCAACAGTGTGTTTTCTAGCTAACTGGAAATACTCATACCTCATGCTCCGGTAATAAAAATTATCATCTAGAAGAATAACAACTTTTGAGTCTTTCCCTAAAGAAGTCTTATGTACATTAAATAATTTGAAAACATTAAAATCATAATCATCAGTCTTTAAACAACTTAACAATTTATCAACATTCAAGTAAACTTCATGTCTCGCTTGTTTCCAACTCTCAGTTGTGTCTTCAACTCCAGCTTTTTTATCCTCAACAAATTTCTCTTGAAGTGACAATGGAATCAAGGTGTCGAAGCAAACATGAATGAAAATGAAACCATCAAAATAAGGGTTGTCACTGGCTGTTGAAGCAAGAGCTTCACAGAGAGTTGATTTACCAGCACCCGGTAACCCCATCAAAACAGTTATGACAATATTTGTTTCCATTTTACAGTATTTTCCCCAAAAAATTAGCTACAACACAACTTTAAGACTACTTTTTTTTACCATCATTACTACCTTCATCATTAGAATTCGTTGGGGTTCCACCATCAGCAGCCATCAATTTTAGAGTTTCTTGTGCAATATTCCAAGCATCAGTTGCCCTTTGCTCCTCCTCCTTTTCATAGTCTACAGTGCTGTCTGATGATACCTGTACATTATTGTTCCCTAATTCCAAATAAGAGGATGCTAATCCTCTCTGCACAGCTTCACCCTTGGCTGCTAAGATTTCCTCAATATTTTTCTTTCCTTCTAAGTCAGAAAACCACCCAAGATTATCAGCCACTAAATGATTATTTGCACAACCATCACAAGTCACAATGACAACACCTTTTTTGTATGCTAACTGCGATATGACTTTGGTCTGTCTGGTGCTACACACTTTGCACGTAAATACTAACTGGAACTTTGGATCAACCTTTCCTAACGACTGTTTCTCACCAGTGTCTACTTCAGTAGCACTTTTACATTGATTAACAGCACTCACTGTGAGTTTACGAATTTGATTTGGAAACCCGGCAGGTAACTGTACATTAGGAATGAAATTCCGGGGAACCAGCAGCTGTGCTGATAGGGGTGAGCAATATGATCTAGCTATCGGAATTCTCATTAACAGCAGTCTTCGAAAATGCGCCATTATTTATATCAATCTATGAAAAACAAAATGCTGCTCGATCCAAAGCTTCAAACTTGAGGTTCTGCTGGAGGTGCTGGCTGGAGATTCTGTTGTTCTTCAAGCTGTGCTGCCATCTGTTGTTGAGCTTCAATCTGTTTGTTCATTTCATCCAAACGCTTCTGCATGTAAATTGGTTGAACTTCAGAATATACAGCCATTATCTTGTGGTTGACGCTGACCTGTTTCCCTACACATGTATCTATACAGGAAGTCTGAAATTAAAGAAAAAATCAGGAAACAAATATTGGGTAAATAACTAAATAAGAAGAACTGAATTTAAATTCATCCACATATAAAATATTATGTAAATTCTGTTTGAAAATCTCCCTGTTGTAATTCGATGATGATCACATTTTAAAATACAGTACTGAATTGCATGTAATGTAAATCTGTTAGGTTAACTAAGAGACTTGCAGTTGAATTCTTTGATATAAAATTTTCTTGGCCATTGTGAACTTAAAAAGGTTTGACCATTTATAATAAAACCATGAAGGGAGCAAGTGGTAGCATTTGGGAGGATAGAAAGACTAAACAGAAAATGAGGGAAGTGTGTTCTTAATACATATGAAAAACAGTATAATATGGAATTGGAAAGGTAAATCTCTTGACATATCTAAGAAGAGCTTCTCTCAATCTCTTCCAATAATTTACCCTGAAACTATACAACAACATTGCTTTACTTCATACTTAAAATTACTGTCATTGAAATACAGTATTTCAAGTAGTATGTTACATATGTTCACAATTTACAACAGTGTACAGTATTATCCTGAAATATAAATCTCGATATAAATTTAGTGAACTTTTATCTAAGGAATGTTGTATTGTTCCAGATATAACTAAAGCCTTTGATAGGTTCTGGTATAAGGCCCTGGTGTCCAAAGCACTTTTTATTACTTAAACTCCTCTTACATAACTCATTTTAAGCTTCTAACTAAAGATTATTACTCGTATAACATTTTTTCTTTAAGAAGAGTGGTATCTTTATGGATGTGATCTCACTCTTATCTTCCTCTTCTCTTCATTAATGGCCACTATCTTTATTTGGACACCAGCTTCAACGACCCTTTTTTAAACTTATCTTTAAAATTAAATAGTAAAGGATTTAGGGATTGTCCCTTTAGCACTCAGCTAAATTTCTGTAATTTTTTTTTCTGAGGTTTTCCTGGTTTACAGTTCTGTCCTTAAGTTACCTCAATCTAATTTTCACTACTCGCATGGGAACAGCCATCACCAGGAGTCTATAAATGGGGCACTAGTTAGTTAAGACTACTTAACACTACTACTAATAATAATCATCAATGACTTTAAATCCCCATATCCAAATTCATGTAGATTAGAATTCTTGACTGGTTACCATGTTTTCAATTCCAGACCTTTTCAGGCTTTTGTTCTTAAATCACATGAAATAAAGCGAGGTTAATGCTAACCAGATTTGTTTGAATGGCAGACAATACATGCTTCATTTCAGTGTGTCTCAAACTAAATTCCTTTCTAAATTTAATACTGTACTGTCATCAAATACTTGTATCTTTCCGATAACATTTAAGGCATTAGATAAAGATTACAATAGGCCTAATTTTTTCTGTAAAGCCAGGAGAAACCCACTAGGTTTCTGTTAATTGAAGAACTAGGTAAAGATTATTTTAGTTTCAAATAAACAACAAATCTATTTCTTCACGATACATACATACATATACCAAGGCACTTCCCCCAATTTTGGGGGGTAGCCGACATCAACAAAAGAAACAAAAACAAAAAAGGGGACCTCTATGTTCCTCCCAGCCTAACAAGGGACTCAACCGAGTTCAGTTGGTACTGCTAGGGTGCCACAGCCCACTCTCCCCCGTTATCCACCACAGATGAAGCTTCATAATGCTGAATCTCCTACTGCTGCTACCTCCGCGGTCATCTAAGGCATCGGAGGAAGCAGCAGGGCCTACCGGAACTGCGTCACAATCGCTCGCCATTTATTCCTATTTCTAGTACGCTCTCTTGCCTCTCTCACATCTATCCTCCTATCACCCAGAGCTTCCTTCACTCCATCCATCCACCCAAACCTTGGCCTTCCTCTTGTACTTCACCCATCAACTCTTGCATTCATCACCTTCTTTAGCAGACAGCCATTTTCCATTCTCTCAACATGGCCAAACCACCTCAACACATTCATATCCACTCTAGCTGCTAACTCATTTCTTACACCCGTTCTCACTCGCACCACTTCGTTCCTAACCCTATCTACTCGAGATACACCAACCATACTCCTTAGACACTTCATCTCAAACACATTCAATTTCTGTCTCTCCATCACTTTCATTCCCCACAACTCCGATCCATACATCACAGTTGGTACAATCACTTTCTCATATAGAACTCTCTTTACATTCATGCCCAACCCTCTATTTTTTACTACTCCCTTAACTGCCCCCAACACTTTGCAACCTTCATTCACTCTCTGGCGTACATCTGCTTCCACTCCACCATTTGCTGCAACAACAGACCCCAAGTACTTAAACTGATCCACCTCCTCAAGTAACTCTCCATTCAACATGACATTCAACCTTGCACCACCTTCCCTTCTCGTACATCTCATAACCTTACTCTTACCCACATTAACTCTCAACTTCCTTCTCTCACACACACTTCCAAATTCTGTCACTAATCGGCCAAGCTTCTCTTCTGTGTCTGCAACCAGTACAGTATCATCTGCAAACAACAACTGATTTACCTCCCATTCATGGTCATTCTCGTCTACCAGTTTTAATCCTCGTCCAAGCACTCGAGCATTCACCTCTCTCACCACTCCATCAACATACAAGTTAAACAACCATGGTGACATCACACATCCCTGTCTCAGCCCCACTCTCACCGGAAACCAATCACTCACTTCATTTCCTATCCTAACACATGCTTTACTACCTTTGTAGAAACTTTTCACTGCTTGCAACAACCTTCCACCAACTCCATATAACCTCATCACATTCCACATTGCTTCCCTATCAACTATACCATACGCTTTCTCCAGATCCATAAAAGCAACATACACCTCCTTACCTTTTGCTAAATATTTCTCGCATATCTGCCTAACTGTAAAAATCTGATTCATACAACCCCTACCTCTTCTAAAACCACCCAGTACTTCTAAAATTGCATTCTCTGTTTTATCCTTGATCCTATTAATCATTACTCTACCATACACTTTTCCAACTACGCTTAACAAACTAATACCTCTTGAATTACAACACTAATGCACATCTCCCTTACCCTTATATAGTGGTACAATACATGCACAAACCCAATCTACTGGTACCATTGACAACACAAAACACATATTAAACAATCTCACCAACCATTCAAGTACAGTCACACCCCCCTCCTTCAACATCTCAGCTCTCACACCATCCATACCAGACGCTTTTCCTACTCTCGTTTCATCTAGTGCTCTCCTCACTTCATCTATTGTAATCTCTCTCTCATTCTCATCTCCCATCACTGGCACCTCAACACCTACAACAGCAATTATATTTGCCTCCCTATTATCCTCGACATTCAGTAAACTTTCAAAATATTCCACCCATCTTTTCCTTCCCTCCTCTCCTTTTAACAACCTTCCATTTCCATCTTTCACTGTCTCTTCAATTCTTGAGCCAGCCTTCCTTACTCTCTTCACTTCTTTCCAAAACTTCTTATTCTCTTCATATGAATGACCCAATCCCTGACCCCACCTCAGGTCAGCTGCCCTCTTTGCCTCACGTACCTTGCGCTTTACTTCCACATTTTTCTCTTTATATTTTTCATACTTCTCTAAACTACTACTCTACAGCCATTCTTCAAAAGCCCTCTTTTTCTCTTCCACTTTTACCTTCCCTCCTTCATTCCACCATTTACTGCCCTTCCTTATGCTGCCTCCAACAACCTTCTTGCCACACACATCACTTGCAATCCCAACAAACTTTTCTTTTACTAACTTCCACTCCTCCTCTAAATTGCCAGTTTCTCTTACTTTCACTTCGTCATATGTCATTTTCAACCTTTCCTGATATTTACTTTTTACCCCCGGTTTTATTAGCTCTTCAACCCTCACTAGCTCCCTTTTACATCCACCTACTCTATTCCCCCACTCATTTGCTACAACTAATTTTCCTTCCACCAAAAAATTATCAGACATACCGTTAGCCATACCCCTAAACACGTGCACATATTTCAATCTTCCAAACATTCTTTTAGTTATCAACACGATACAGTAATGAATTAGAAGGTAAATAAATAATTCCATGGATATCTTACAGCAGAAACATCAAACTAATAACTGGAGATTCTTGCATGCAATATAACCTGAAGCTTCCAATATACAGCAATAAAATTAACTTGTAATAAATATTCCCCCCAAGGCTATAGGCAGACTCATAAGCTGGTACAAAAAATAACAATGCAATTGCTTCCCTACAACTGAAAACTTGAATGAAAAGGAATGAATCACAATCCTCCAGAAAAAAAAATGAAAATGCACTTGCATATCCAGCATCAGACAGTGATTTACAAAAGTCAGACTTTAACATCCTCAATGTTAACCCTTTTACTCCCAAAGGACGTACTGGTACGTTTCACAAAACTCATCCCTTTACCCCCATGGACGTACCGGTATGTCCTTGCAAAAAAATGCTATAAAATTTATTTTTTTCATATTTTTGATATTTTTTTTTAAAAATTCAGACATTTTCCAAGAGAATGAGACCAACCTGACCTCTCTATGACAAAACTTAAGGCTGTTAGAGCAATTTTAAAAAAATATACTGCAAAATGTGCTGGGGAAAAAATAACCCCTTTGGGGGTTAAGAATTGGAAATTTCCAAAGAGCCTGGGGGTAAAAGGGTTAAAATCTAAGGGAAAGTAATCATGCTATATGACATTTGTAAACTGAATTTAACCTTTCAACCAAAGTTTATATAATTATTAGAACTATTCTCAGCTGGGCATTAATAGACACTGGAATATGTCTAGCAACATGTCCCTGTAATTTTCATACATGCATAGAAACTCAAACCAGAATTGCAACTGTTATACCATTTCAAGGGAAAAAGACAAGCCTATTTCCAGAAACGCAAACGTCATGAGAAATAGTTGTCATGCTGTGTTTACAATGAAAACTTGAGGCTTTCAGTGAAAATTGCTGCTAAATTAAGATGACATATTAAAGGATTGAGAGGACTGCTTCTTAAAACATCATGAAAATCTGTAAGCACAAAGTTACCTTTGAGAGCATTAAATTCTAATCCTTTTTGTTGCTGGTAATGGTAATTTCTTCCCTTTCCTGAGAAAACTCAAAAGCCATTTACAAGGATTGAAGCACTGTGAGTAGAAACAAGTTATCTACAAATCCAATGAAGAAAAGGTGTCATGAACAGTATCCTTGTTCCTTACAACTTATAAAAAAAAAAATACTTGAAATTAATACTGGCTAACATTCAAGTGTGAAAACTCCTATACGAAAAGTTAAGATAAAACTTCCCAAGTTGGGAAGCAGCAACTTGGGTCATAACTAAAAATTTCCTTGGAGTGTTACAAGAATTCTATCAAATCTATAAACTACAGTTCTCCTCCTGTAGCCATGATTTGACAGTACTTGTATTTGCTTGAGTTATTACAATGGCCAACCATTATTGATCAATGCTATTAAGCTGGATGGTGGAGAATCATGTGCAATTAATACTTCTTGCTGATTGATTAGCATGCCTGTTATTGAAGATGGTAGACAAGGGAAAAATTAACACATTGGATACATAAAGATTAAGGGACTTGTAAGCCGTTGCCAGGTAGTTTACTCCATAATTTTCAAAGGAAAAAGCATATCACGGCAATTTGATGCCATGAAGTGTGTTGACGTCAGCAGCTAATACATTCCTGTATTCTGGCAGAACTTTAAGCCTAAAGCAAATTCTTTTCCTTAGTAAAATGGTCTGAATGTTATAAGTTCCTTGCTACATTCTTGCACTGGACAGCATTGACCATTGAAAAATGTATTGCCACCAAGATATTAATCATGAATGGTCCAGTATTATCCAACAGGTGACATAGAAATCCATTAAGCCTTTTCATTTATATGAGACTCCAGCATATTCTGAAAGTTTAATACGGTATTCCATTAAATAACGAGCATGCAGTAAAATAATTTGTGGAACTCTGATTAATTTTCTATGGGATTTTGTAAGATGATTAATTCTATCAATTTTTCAAAATACAAAATTGCTTTTCTGCATTACATTGGTCACAGTGCCAATACATTCCATAGATTAGGCCTATAGTCAATTAGAACAGAACTCTTCACACTTTTCGCTTATGAAGTGACCACCAAATACCTTTAAATGTCAAAAAGCTTTTATCTTCTTGCAATTTCATTATCTTATCTGACCACTGTCCAGCATCACTTGTGGGGATATTAGCATAAACTAAGCTACGGTACTGCCAATTTTGAAAATAAGTATTAAAAAAAAAAAAAAATTCTCATGTGCACTTGGAAATACATTGCTTTTGATCTTAAACTTACCTCTGTTTCTGTCAAGTCTCTCTGATGCATTTTTGTGATACATAAGTTGAAGCACTTTTCAGATATTTGATTGTAGAGATACAAGAAGTCTTTGAACTGTAAAATAAATAGTTGATAATTTCATGGCATTAAATAAAAAGGTGGTCTATATATATATACAGTATATAAAAATACAGAAATATAAATATAGTATATTCTTATGAATGTATGAAACATCAAATTAAAAAAATGTGGGCAAGGAAGTTATGAAACTATGGATGGTAATTAGCAAAGCAATAACTCGCAGACAAGCACCCCTGTTTCACCATGAAGACTTCAATGCTTCCCACTTACAGTACAATACTATGAATGAAGTAAATCAAACAGCATGGATATAGCCATCAAGGTTAAAAAAGTCAAAAGCAGCTATAAAATCAATTTGAAAGTCCAGGCTCGCATCCCTTGAGGAAACTGCTGTAGTGAGCCCTCGCTACTTCGCGGTTCGACCATCGCGGATTTTTTTCATAACCCATGTATATACATATATCGCGGATTTTCCAGAAATTTCGAAAATACCGCGATGTGACCGATGGTGCGAGATTGGAGAAAGTAAGGAAAATTGAATCATGATTGATTTTCAATATAAATGAAACTTTGAGGAACAACAAAGATATCATTTGTTAGAGAGATAGAGAGAGGTAAGGAATGGGAGGTAGTGAAAAGTAGCCCACAGAGATAGAGAGAGAGAGGTAGAGAGAGAGAGAGAGGTAGAGAGAGAGAGAGAGGTAGAGAGAGAGAGAGAGAGGTAGAGAGAGAGAGAGAGATAGAGGGGGGTTTAAATGTAATAAACAAAAAAATTTGATAGGTTATAACACATTGGTCCTTATGTAATATCAACTGTATACTGTAGACAGTTTGAATAAGTTAAGAAATGGTATAAACGATACTTTGTTAGTGTATTCGTACACTCTCGAGCGGCAGCTACAGTAGATGTCAGCTGATCTAATCACAGCCAAAAGTAAAACAAAAAGAAGTCAACAATACTCGATTTTTAAAACACACCCGAAATTTAAAAACAAAAGTACACGCTTTCTTGATGTGCAATTAACTATTTAAAGAGTAGCAATTTTCTAGAATAAAATGATGTTTCCCAAAAAATAGTGGTTTGCTGATGAAATCGGATGCCGTATTTTCAGCTATGATTGAAATGGATGTAGACTCGGCATAATTTTTTCGTTTCGTATTTAATTGACACTAAGAAAACTAATTTTAGTTTCTTCATCTAAATGTAAGTATTGTATAACACGAAGAGAGAGAGAGAGAGAGAGAGAGAGAGAGAGAGAGAGAGAGAGAGAGAGAGAGAGTGAATTAGCTGTTGTAATCAAATGGCGTGTTTTTGTTTCGTGAGAATTTCATCGCCACGACTATAACAACAAAATACTGTACTGAACTTTACAGTATTATACAGACTACTGTAATATGATAAAGTAAAATATTTGTAATCTATTTTATATGAAATGGGGCTATTTTTTTTTTTTAAATTTACATTTACGTATGTAAAACAATCTCTCTCTCTCTCTCTCTCTCTCTCTCTCTCTCTCTCTCTCTCTCTCTCTCTCTCTCTCTCTCTCGTAAATTGTTTTCTTGCTTTGCTACGTATGTATGATTTTATATAGATACGGTAAATAATAGTAATAACATATTTTATAAAAGCTTTTACTGTAATATCATTATTTATCACTTTCATCATGCACGTTAAATACCTTCGTTTATTTACTGAGCGTACTTTATGACGCCGTCGTTTCAGGCGGCGTCATAAAGAAAAACATTTCATTTGGAAGTCCTAAGAAAAATTAAGTAAAACATTGGTAATAACAAAATCAACATACTGTACTGAATAATCAATATAATCGATGCAAAAACTAACCCATACACAGATGTGTAAATGCGTTTGTTTCTTCATTATGATCAGAGATAAACGTAAACAAAACATTGGTTGCCATTTTTTATCGTGCTTTTTGGCGTGTTTAGGAAACGCATGATATAAAATCGCCTTTAATATTTGAGCCTGTTTTAGTTTAGGGTACTGTAGTACATGCATTAAGTGTTCTGTACATTAAAGGGTAGTTTTTTAACAGTACTACGAACAAGGGAAGGTTTTAAAAGTCTGAATATACCGTACATGTTAAATAAATAGGTAAATATGGTGTCACTACTGTACTTCGCGGATTTTCACCTATCGCGGTCGGGTCTGGAACCTATCTACCGCGATAAACGAGGGTTCACTGTAGTTCGATCTAAAAGGGTATTACAATATAGCCCTCAGCTCACCAAATGCCTTCTATTAGATCTGATAAGTAACACACATTACAATAAGGTAACCTGTACTTGAATATTTATGATCTCACAACCAACAACAGCTACTTAACGCTTTTTTACCGCCATTCATACTTTTCCTGGATAAAACCTATCAAGTAGAAATTACCTACAATTTTAAACCTCCCAAACATTACATCCTGAAGCAATAAGTGCATGTAGGGTTAAGAGGGAGCTAGTGGGGAGAGAATGCTTACAGGTCATGGGGTATGCTTCACCACCCTGTCATTTTAGTCAAGGATATTATCCAGTACAGTAAATCCCATTTTTCAATATTAAACTTACCCGATAATCATGTAGCTGTCAACTCCATTGCCCGACAGAATTCTACGGGAGGGATACGCCAGCTATCACTATACTAGAAGGGGGTGTACTCACAAGCGCCACCTGTGGCCAGGTACTACAGTACTTGTTGTTGTCGCCACCTCACTTTTTCCTCTGTCGTGCTTCCGGCTAGACGTTCTTGGATACGCTTATGATTTTGGAGTATTGTTCACGGTTTGGTGAAGTATTTCTCTAAATTTGCAGCTATTCGCTATACTGGAAACTTCTTTGTTAGCTTGGCTAGCGTTTGGAATTAATTTAATTTTTATGGTGACGAAGAGAGTATGAACTCTCTTTCACCTTTAAATGGCCGACCCTTCCCTTAGTCGGAAGTGTTGGTGTCTAAGAGAGTATAGACTCTCTTTCTTACTTTTGTTATAGATTTATTTTATATCTCTCCGCCTTTTATAGGCCTCTTCGATTAACTTACTTTTATTATAAACTTATTAAAATTAATTTTTATATTTGTTTATATTCGACCTTTCCTAATAGTAGGCGGTCTTTTCTTGGTACCGAAGTTAATTAACATTGAGCCCGTCATTTCGGTTTTACCTGTTAACATATTATGCTATTTTAATGTCTTTGAAAGAATTTCTTTGATAGTCTCGTACTGTTTTCAAAGTTGAACTAACGTTTTGTTTTGTCTCTGCAGTTGTTGACGTTCAGAACGTCCAACTTGCGCTCTATCGTTACGATAGAGAAAGAATTTTCACGGTGTCACGTTGCAGTAAGAGTAACCGTGTCTAGCGTTTTGTTCATTCTTTCTTAACTTAATGGTTTTAATTCTAATAAAGGAACTTTTCATTTTGGGAAATATTTCAGTTTTTTCCTTTAACAATAATATGTTTTAACGATATTTCTGGGCTCGAACCTGTGCCGCCCAGTGAATAAGCTCCATTTAAGCACTTATTCTTAGGTAATTTACTGCTAAATATACCAGAGAAAAAATGTAAAGGAGTGCTAGGTTAACTAGCTCGCTCACCTAATGGTGTCGGTATAAAATTGGGCGTATAATCCAGAGGTCCCGCACTATTTAGATTAATCCACGACAGAGAACCCCAATAGAGGAGAGCCGTTCAACCTCACTCGGTACTACTACAATGCATCCGCTCAGAACCCAACTCCGTTTAGCACGACTTGTGCAGTAACCCGCATTTTTCTTGTGCTCTCGATTTTTGGATATTTTCTAGTGAATTATGGCTTCTTCGTCGGTTTCCCAGGAGACACCGTCTAAGTTAAGTACCAAGCTGGGTTTTACTGTGTTTTGAGCAATCTAGATCGTTTAATATTTATATTATAGGAGTTATTCTCTTCGTTCATACCGATCTTGCTTGATTTCACTACAGTTGGTACTCCTGTTTTTGAGAGCTTTTAATTTTCACTTGCGGTGTTACTATGTGTATTATTTTTATTATCAAATATTATTTGTTATTGTGAATATTCATTATTTAGCGTTTAGAATCCTCGTGGTTCAATTTTTGGGCCGATATCATTTACGTATCGCTATGGCTGCCGACCGTGCTAAGGCGGCAATGTTATTTTAGCCATCAGGTGTGTCTTTTGTGATTTAATTATTTATGTTGCATGCCTTGCCCAAAAATTTTCAATGTGTTTATTCATATATTTAACGCTAGTATTATTATTATAATGAATATTTGTGCCATTACTCCGTTTGATCTGTCTGTTGGGGATCGTCAGTTGGTAGCCCTGCTGCCTCGTATCACGTGATCCTCCCCCACGCTCCCCCTCTAGCTAGGTGGGAGGCTAGGCTTCTCCCCCCCTCCACTAAGGGACCGTTGCCTTCCCTCCTTTTAGAGGGGGTAGTTAAGTGTTTATGGACTTTGTCCTCCGGGTGGCCCGGCGGTTTAGTCTCTGTCTAGTCTGGTTGGCCACCGGTCAACAGAGTTGGATCCCGGTGCCCCCTATTTTATATTCACTTTTCATTCTGGCTTATGTTATACGAAACCCTCCGGGTTCGATTGGCAGTTCTTAGTTACAGTTCCGCCCCCCTATTATTTTATAACATTTCCTATGATGATTATATATGACAGATCACTACCCCGGAGTCTCTAAAAAGGAATTGGTATTGAATATACCTTTATTTCCCGGCCCGGGGTCTACCCCACCCCGGGAAATCAGACACTATGTGTCTTAATTCCTTGTTATTGCATCCTTTTTTATGCTCCCGGCTTGACCGGAATGGATGGCTATACTTTAGTTTCAAGTTAGACTTATGTTTAGGCCCGGGACCCCCGGTCCCGCCCCTATGTAAGAATATTACAGTTAAGCTCTAACCTTGCGTTAGACCTATGTTAGGCCCGGGTCCTCCGGACCCGCCCCTAAAAAAAAAAAAAAAAAAAAAATTATTTTTTATTTTTTTATTTACAGTCTAATCTTGTGTTAGACTTATGTTAGGCCCGGGTCCTCCGGACCCGCCCCTACTTAACAGAATAGTACAGTTAAGCTCTATTCTTGTGTTAGACCTATGTTAGGCCATTTAAAGAATAGTACAGTTAAGCTCTAATCTTGTGTTAGACCTATGTTAGGCCCGGGTCCTCCAGACCCGCCCCTAATTAAGAGAATTACAGTTTCTCATATACTATTCTTTTTACAGATGGTGCATTGTCTGACGCCGGCCTGTGCAGCTGTTCTGCACCAGCCTTGTGGCCACTCCGTCTGCCGATCTCACGCCCCTTGTGGGGTTCAACTGGAAGACGTTGTGGTATGGCACCCGGATAACTGTGTGATTTGCTTCGACCTCATCACTACCCTTGGATCTGACTCGGTGAGCCCCGTCGGCTATATTGCCTTCTTATTTTATTTACTATTAGTAAGATATCTATGGTCTTGAAGGACCATTGGGAGTCTCCCTTTTATAATTCCCCCTATTATTTCAGGCATCCCCGGAGCAAAAGTCTGCGGCTCGGGCCACACTGAAGGTGTGGATTGGTGGGTTTGCCCGGAATGTAAAGTCTAAGCGGCCGTACGTCCTATCTGAGGACTACTGCACCATGGTTTACCCCAACGCCAAGTCTTCAGCTGCTGTGGCTAGGCATGTGGCAGCTCCCATCATTGCCCACATTGATGCCACTATAACGGGTCTCATCGACCCAGAGCAAGATCCATCGGACGCCCCCGGAGGTCTGGAGGACAATGTTGCCTCCATGAACCTGGACGTCGAACCGATGTTGCTAGACGAGCCGGATACAGGTAGGGTGGTAAGTGAGGCAGGTGTGTCCGGCGCTGAGATTCCTATCCTCAGCCCCGCTCTTTCTTCTTCTTCTGATCGCTCTTCCTTTCTTGGATTTTCTGGGGACCGTGATTCGTCTCAACGTTCATACCCGGTTCCCCCTAAGGATAAGTCTACTTCAAGGACCTTACCCAAAGCTCGCAAGCCTCATAAGACTTCTCATGGCTCTAAACATGGTACGAACCCGTCTTCAAAGACCTCTGGTTCCTCCTCTAAGTCTCACGACCCGGGAGTTCCTTCCGCCCCTCCTGCTGCTAGCCCGGGCCTTTCCGAATCAGCTATGCTCCGCATCGTGTCGGAGATGCAGGAAAAGTTGGTTTCGGAGATGCAGTCGAGGATGGACACGATGTTCTCTAACTTCGGTCAGAGAATTGGGGCTTTAGAGCAAGGAGCTCCGGAGAGAGTCCAAAGCTCTCTCATACCGGATGCCTCTAAGCTCCCGCCGTTTGCCAAGAACAACCCCTGGCGGATGGCTCTTCATTCCCCGTTCTCAGACGGAATGTTGACTCTGGAGGGCCTTGGCACTCGTCCTCTAGAGGACTTTGAATTCTTTCCTCCGGGTCTGGCATTTCCATTTCATGGTTATGCCAGACTTACCGAGGAAGCTTTAGTCCGTTTAGACAAGGTCCCCAAAGAGACGGTCATCTTCCCGAAGGAGCAAGCCCAATCTGTTTGGGCCAGATTTTTGAATGACATCGGCTGCACTAACACCATGCTGACGCCTCATAAAAGCTCCTTTACGATGTTCCTAATGGACAAGACCACCTTGACTCCATGCGTCAATAAGGTGGCAGAGCTTGCCTTTCAATATGCTCTGGAGGAGAAGCCCTTGCCTCCCATCCGAGAGGTGGATCCAATCTCCCTCCTTCTTCCCTCAGGTATTGAGTGTTGGGACAACGTCCATACCACCTTTACCTCCGGCAAGCTTGCAGCAGACTGTGCCTCAGTCTTGTTTAGTGAGAAGCTTCCCCGTCTCCCGGAATCTCTCATTAAACAGGAATATGATTCCCGCCTACGTGTGGGCCGTACTCTAAACCTGGCCACATCCACGGAGTCGATAGCCTTGACTTACGATACGGAGAGTATTTTTAAGTCTCTCAACAAGGCTACATTACAGTCGTTATATTATGATTTGTATGACTTTGCTACTGCTAAACGCAGATGTCGCAAGCATGTTCTAGCTGAGGCGACGATTAGGCATGAACCTAATAAACTCATCCGGTCCTCCTGTTGGGGTTCAAATCTCTTCCCCGAGGATCTCGTAGAGGAAGTCTTGGCGGAGGCCACTAGGGTTAATCAGAGCCTTAAAGCCCGTTGGGGTTTGACCCCTAAACGCAAGTATGACCCCGCAAATTATCAAGCCCGGGGTAGGAAGAAGCTTAGACCATATACCTCCACCCAGTTCAGGCAACAACAGAGTGCTTCATCCAACTTCCGGCTGCCTCTTCCTCCATCTTCTGTTGCCCCTGCGCAGCCCTCCACCTCTCGGGCTCCTTCGGATGACTATGTCACCGTTCTGCTACCTAAGAGCCACCTTTCTGGTGCCTCCGCCACTTCCCCTGCCTTTAACCAGTCCTACGAGGCTCATAGCTCTTCCCAGAGTTATGGTAGAGGTAGAGGCTACCACCGTGGCTCTAACCAGAACAAAGGCAGGGGAAGAGCCTTTCGCAGAGGAAAGAACTTCCGAGGCGGACGTGGAGGCAACTCCTCAAACCAATACTGAGGTGCAGCAGGTAGGGGGGAGGCTCTATGCCTTCCGCAACAAATGGAGGTTCAGTCCCTGGGCGTTCAGTATCATCTCCAAGGGACTAGGGTGGAGTTGGATTCAAGGACCTCCTCCTCCGAACAAATTTCGTCAACATTCCACCCCAGACCTGGTCGAATTTGTCCAGGATCTTTTACAAAAGAATGCCATACAAGAAACGAAACATCTGAAGTTTCAAGGTCGGCTGTTCAGTGTCCCGAAGAAGGATTCAGACAAGAGAAGAGTGATTCTAGATCTATCCCTTCTCAACTTGTCCATTCAATGCGACAAGTTTCGAATGCTTACCGTCTCGCAGGTGCGGACCTTACTTCCCCGTGGGGCCGTCACCACCTCTATCGATCTTACAGACGCCTACTATCACGTCCCGATAGCGAGACACTTCCGTCCGTACCTAGGCTTTCGCTTAGGGGACAAAAGTTACTCCTTCAAGGTGATGCCTTTCGGGCTCAACATTGCCCCAAGGATCTTCACAAAGCTAGCAGAAGTCGCTGTTCAGGAACTCAGGAATCAAGGGATTCAAGTAGTAGCCTATCTGGACGACTGGCTCATTTGGTCAGACACCTCCCAAAATTGCCTAAAAGCCACTCACAAAGTCATCCATTATCTTCAATCTCTAGGCTTCCAGATCAACTTCAAGAAGTCCCGTCTTCTTCCAAAATCGAAGTTCCAATGGCTCGGCCTGCAATGGGATCTTATATCTCATACTCTGTGTCTTCCCAGACCCAAGAGGTTAGAGATTGCAAGGAACACCAAACGTTTTCTCAAAGACAAAGTAAGTTCCAGACGGCTTCAAGAGAAGATTCTGGGGTCCCTTCAGTTTGCCTCAGTGACGGATCTTCTTCTGAAGGCAAAATTGAAAGATATCAATCGTGTCTGGAGGGCGAACCGGAAGCTCCGGGACAGGAAAGTCCGCCTTCCTCCCATTCTACGGGAAAGACTTCTTCCTTGGACAAGAGCAAACAGTCTGTCAAAGTCAGTTCCCCCTTCAATTTTCCGCCCCCGGAATTAATCATTCACACAGACGCATCCCTATCAGGTTGGGGCGGCTATTCTCAGCTCAAGAAAGTTCAAGGTCTTTGGACTCCCTTGTTCCGCCATTTTCACATCAATGTGCTAGAGGCCATGGCAGTTCTTCTAACCCTGAAACGTCTCGCTCTTCCCAAGAAACAACACCTTCGTCTGGTCCTCGACAGCGAAGTGGTGGTCCGCTGCCTCAACAGAGGCGGGTCAAAGTCAGGGCCTCTGAACCATGTTCTAGTAGCCATATTCTCCCTAGCAGCCTCGAACCGTTGGCATCTTTCAGCTGTCCACCTGGCGGGAGTCCGGAATGTAGTGGCAGACGCCCTGTCCCGGACCTCCCCTCTAGAATCGGAATGGTCACTCGATCTAAAGTCATTTCGGTGGATTCTCTCTCAGGTTCCCCGGCCTCCAAGTGGACCTCTTCGCCACGGAATCCAACCACAAATTGAGAATATATGTGGCTCCCAATCTAGACCCTCAGGCTTACGCCACAGACGCCATGTCACAGAATTGGGACAACTGGGAAAAGATTTATCTCTTTCCCCCCGGTGAATCTTTTGCTGAAAGTTCTAGACAAACTGAGATCCTTCAAGGGACAAGTAGCCTTGGTCGCACCCAACTGGCCCAAGAGCAACTGGTATCCTCTCCTGCGGGAGTTGAGACTATACCCTCACCCGATACCCAATCCGGTTCTGTCTCAGATAGTACACAACACGCGTTGTGTACGCTTTCTCAAACATTCAGAGCGCCCTAACTTTATGGACTTTATGAAGTTTGCGGCTATGCATGGTGCCAATATTGATCCTCAAAACACCTTGTTCCTAGAATCAGATAAACGGGATTCCCACCATCCGTCAGTATGACTCTGCAGTTAAAAAGTTGGCAAAATTTTTAATAGACTCAGACGTGAACTGTATGACCTTGAACCTTACAGTCACTTTCTTTAGATCTTTATTAGAATCAGGTCTGGCAGCCAATACTATCACCACTATTAAATCGGCTCTGAAAAAGATCTTCCTAGTGGGTTTTAACATAGACTTAACCGACTCTTTGTTAGCTTCAATTCCGAAAGCTTGTGCCAGACTGAAACCGGTTACTCGTCCTACCCCCGGTGACCTGGTTCCTTAATGACGTACTCAAATTGGCTTCTGATACCATTAACAGTTCTTGTGATTACATGCCCCTTCTCAGGAAAACACTTTTCCTAGTGAGCTTGGCTTCCGGGGCAAGAATTTCTGAATTGGCAGCCTTGTCGAGAGACCCGGGTCATATTGACTTTCTGCCTTCAGGAGAGGTCCTTCTTTCTCCTAACAAATTCTTTTTGGCTAAGAATGAAGACCCTCAAAACAGATGGACCTCCTGGAAAATTGTTCCCCTCACGCAAGATCCGTCGCTGTGCCCTGTCACTACTCTTAGGTCTTATCTATCCCGGACCTCCTCTAACTCCTCGGGGGCCTCTATTCGTTAGAGAACAAGGCGGTACCATTACTATTAAAGGGATCAGGCAACAAATTTTGTATTTTATTAAACAAGCTAACCCTGACTCTTTTCCTCTTGCACATGATATCAGGGCGGTTGCCACCCTCGGTGAACTTCTTTCACCACATGAATTTTACAGACCTTTCCAGGTATACAGGGTGGAGATCACCGTCAGTGTTCAAGAAACACTACCTTAAACATTTGGAAGCCCTAAAATTTTCTACAGTAGCCGCAGGGAGCGTAGTTATTTACTCCCGAGTAACTCACAGGTTAATGCCTTGACTCTTTATCTCTCCCTCTTACCTGCCTCATTTATACCCTATTGTATTCGTTGGTCTCGCACCTGAATACTGTTATTATATTTGTAAATTTTTATCTGTATATATTATCTGTATATATTATCACTCACGGCATTATTATACCTACCTTATTGGATTTATGTTAATATTTAAGATACCCTTATAATTGTTTTTTGGTACTCATCTCTGATTAAAGCATCCTGTATTTCTCTTACGCTTATGTTTTTTCCTTTATTTTGCAAGTTTGGTGACATTTTTTCTCTTGTATAGATTCACTGGGCGGCACAGGTTCGAGCCCAGAAAAGGGATTTTGACGTAGGAAAAATCTATTTCTGGGCGAAGGACCTGTGCCGCCCAGTGAACCCTCCCAGCTCCTCTCCCTTGGAGTCCCCAAACTTTGGGTGCTAAGGAGTTGGGTTCTGAGCGGATGCATTGTAGTAGTACCGAGTGAGGTTGAACGGCTCTCCTCTATTGGGGTTCTCTGTCGTGGATTAATCTAAATAGTGCGGGACCTCTGGATTATACGCCCAATTTTATACCGACACCATTAGGTGAGCGAGCTAGTTAACCTAGCACCTCCTTTACATTTTTTCTCTGGTATATTTAGCAGTAAATTACCTAAGAATAAGTGCTTAAATGGAGCTTATTCACTGGGCGGCCACAGGTCCTTCGCCCAGAAATAGATTTTTCCTACGTCAAAATCCCTTATATGATTGGGCTCTTCTCTCAGGTTCTAAGTCAAGAGAGAGAGAGAGAGAGAGAGAGAGATAGAGACGGAGGGAGAAAGAGGAGGATAAACGTTTCATTCAAGCGAGTAACGTTGTTATCGTTTTTGCTCTTCTCCCTAGTCTCTTTAGGGGAAGAAGGTAAACGTTTCTAGAGTGATCTAGTGTTTAGTCTCTTTCCACCCACTGAATTATTTATCTTTCATTAGATTTTTCTGTTACATTGTAATTCTGTTTTCGCCAATTACTAACTTTGAGAAAGGATAGAATTGCGTGTTTCAGGTACAAACCACTTAAAGTTTCGAGTTCAGTGAAATAAGTGCAAACAGAAAATCAAAGTGATAAGTGATTAGCGCAAAGTGTGTCAGTGTTGTGCGTGAGGGTACTTCTGTGCGTGCCAGTCGTCCTCCCAGTCCGGGACCTCTTGCAAGCTCCCAAGCCCAGGGGAGAAGCAATGTCGAAGGGCAAAAGGGTTCGGCAGGCCTTGATCGGCGCACAGAAGTATCCTTGGTGGTTGCGGGCGTGTCTTACAGAGACCGTCACTCCCACCCGCAGACGATTGAGCCCTTATTTTGCTCGTCTGCAGAAGAAATTTAGGGGGAGAAAACGCTGGTCTCAGGTCTCAAAACCTCTTAAACGTAAAGTCCAGACCTATGCCAGACGTACGAAGTTAGAGTTCAAAGCTCTGACTCGCCGCAGTCATCAGTTGAACGCACTCCGCCTAAGAGGAGTAAGGTTCTGCCGCAACAGATCTCTGCTGTTAAGGCTTTACCTCAGCAGACTTTAGTGTCTGCCGACCCCAAGTTGACTCTACTGCAGTCCATGCAGTCACAACTTTCGGTCTTGATGCGTGAGTGTCGGGCTGAGAAGGTTGCGCCTCCGCCTGCGCTCGCTCCGCCTGCGCTCGCTCCGCCTGCGCTCCCTCCGCCTGCGCTCGCTCCGCCTGCGCTCGCTCCGCCTGCGCTCGCTCCGCCTGACCGCAGTACCGCCTGCCAGGCGTACGATGTTGAGCCACGTTATGAGTTTACTGATCCCAGTGGTGTGCAGCTCCCTCCGCCTTCCTTAAGGCAACCTCAGCAATGGAACAGGAGGCTTATACCTCTCTTCCTCCGCTTCCACTTGCTGTTCCACCAGTGAGGCAACACTCGCTTGAGGTACAACAACCTCTCCCATCCATGAGTCAGTCTCCTCAGCTCTCGCTGCAGCGAGCTCAACCCTCCTCAAGGCAAGCACCTCAACACCTTAGCCTTGCGCCTCAGGAGCCTCAACTTGCGAGACATTTACTGCGTTCTGCGCAGCCACTACCTCATCGCTCTCAGCTCACACCGCAGGAACCTCAACTCGTTCCTCAGGAACTTGCTACTGCGCTTCCGCCAACCACTCAGCAAGCGCAACCCTTGAGTTCAGCCACTCATGCCAGGAGTCAACCTCCTCCACCCATGCGCCTACCTTCTGCTACTTCTTTTGATCAGCCTTTGCAGACTGAGCCTCAGGTGTTCCCTCAACAGTGTCTTGAAGAGGAAACCACAACTATTGTTGTTCCAGCTCGTTCTGACTCTGCTGTTCAGCATACCTTACCTCCATTTTCAAACATTATGATAATGGAGGTTATTTGTATTACTTATTTAAAAATATATTTGTATTCCTTGCAATATATTTTTAACAAATCGCAAATATAGCAAAAATCATGAGTTATGAATGTAAGGTAATATTATGTTGATATTAAACCCCTTGCAAGCATGCATGTAGTAATGCAGTGTTGCCAACAGGGCGAGTTTCCCTTTCCGGAGGTGAAGTAGATTATAGTACATTTAGTGTAGCTTAATTCTACGATTATCATGCCGGCTATCAAATTCATCAACAAAACAGTCTAAATCAATTCCCTCGGCACGTGCACTTTCAATGGACGGTAATGCGATATTACTCACTCTGGCACTGGTCATGGAATTTCTGAGAAATGTTACACGCCATGCAACACGCTCTGCTTACCTTACAGCATGTTCTACATACAGCATGCTCTGCATACAGCATGCTCTGCTTACAGCATGCTCTGCATACAACAGGCTCTGCATACCTTACCGCATGCTTCTCAGTCACACATCTTTGGTTGTTGCCAACTCACTAGACTGTCAAGCAGTTTCTTAACGTTGCCTTCTAGTCTGCTGCGTTTGCACAGTGTAACCCTCACTGAGAGAACTTAGCTTTTCTCGGATATGGTCCCTGTAGATGAGAAAGTGCTTTTCTCCCTCCTTCTGATATTCCCTTGAGGACTCTGTCATTTGGAGAGGAGCCTTTAGCTGCGTAGCCTCCTATGGACTTTTATTTAAGCATAACATGCTTCCAGGGAAGGTAATGGTCCCACTTCAGTCGCTAATCCCGTCTGTTACCACACCTGCTCCCATAGTCCTTGAGCTGTGTTGCAAGACATGCAGTCCAAACTTAGTCCTTGTTAGAGGATTTTTTGTTTACGGAGTCAGTGTGTCACTGGGAAGACGTTCAACAACCAGCAGGAGTGACTTGTTGTGACGCAGTACGGCAACCTTAGCAACCCGATAAGGAGTTGTCTGTACGACCCAGACAGTCTAGACAGCTTCGGGTTGTCACTGTACTTCCTCGCTTCCCCATGGTTGACAGTTCACAGACTGTGCAGCAGTACCATGATCTTGTGTCCGGCTCCGTCAGACGACTGGCTTTTAAGAGCTCCCACAAGTCGTCGCTGTCTGGAGATTCTCAAATGGACTATGGATCTGACCAAGGAACTGGGCCTCCTGGTCAATTTTGAGGAGTCTTAGCTCGTCCCATCCCAGATCATTGTCTCCCTGGGTATGGATCTTCAGAGTCGAGCTTTTCGGGCTTTTCCGTCGGCCCCAAGGATCTTCCAAGCCCTAGAATGCATCCAGAGCATGCTGAGAAGGAACCGATGCTCAGTCAGGTAGTGGATGAGTCTAATAGGGACACTTTCATCGCTGGCCCTGTTCATCGTGTTAGGGAGACTCCACCTCCCCCCCCTTCAGTATCATCTAGCTGCTCACTGGATAAAGGACATGACGCTAGAGACGGTCTCAGTTCCTGTTTCCGAAGAGAGAAGGTCTTCTCGCGTGGTGTAAGAACAGCTTTCTTCTCAAGGAAGTCTACCTTTGGCTGTTCAGAAACCCGACCGCCGTCTCCTCTCGGACGCATCAGACACGGCTGGGGTGCGACTTTGGACGGATAAGAATGCTCGGGAACATGGAATCAGGAGCAAAGGACACTTCACATCAATTGTAAGGAGTTGTTGGCGGTTATTCTGGCCTTGATAAACTTCAAGTCCCTCCAGCTTAACAAAGTGGTGGAGGTGGACTCTGACAACACCACAGCCCTGGCTTACATCTTCAAGCAGGGAGGGACTCTTTCGTGGAAGTTGTTCTAGATCGCAGGGGACCTCCTCATCTGGTCTAAAGATCGAAAGCTCACGCTGGTAACGAGGTTCATTCAGGGCGGTATGAATGTCATGGCAGATCACCTCAGCCGCAAGGGTCAGATCATCCCCACAGAGTGGACCCTTCACAAGAATGTTTGCAGCAGACTTTGGGCCCTTTGGGGTCAGCCAACCATAGATCTGTTCGCTACCTCGATAACCTAGAGACTCCTGTTGTATTGTTCTCCGATTCCAGACCCAGCAGCAGTTCACGTGGATGCTTTTCTGCTGGATTGGTTCCATCTCGACCTGTATGCATTCCCGCCGTTCAAGATTGTCAACAGGGTACTTCAGAAGTTCTCCTCTCGCAAGGGACACGGCTGACGTTGGTTGGCTCCGCTCTGGCCCGCGAGGAGAATGGTTCTTAGAGGTACTGCAATGGCTGGTCAACATTCCCAGGACTCTTCCTCTAGGAGTGAACCTTCTACGTCTACCTCACGTAAAGAAGGTACACCCAATCCTCCACGCTCTTCGTCTGACTGCCTTCAGACTTTCGAAAGACTCTCAAGAGCTAGGGACTTTTTCGAAGGAGGCAGCCAGAGCGATTGCCAAAGCAAGGAGAACATCCACTCTCGGAATATATCAGTCTCAAGGGGAAGTCTTCCGTAGCTGGTACAAGACCAATGCAGTTTCCTCAACCAGTACCACTGTAACCCAGATTGCTGACTTCCTGTTATATCTAAGGAAAGTAAGATCCCTTTCAGCTCCTACGATCAAGGGTTACAGAAGTATGTTGGGCAGCGGTTTTCCGCCACAGAGGCTTGGATCTTTCCACCAACAAAGATCTACAGGACCTCCCTAGGTCTTTTGAGACCTCAAAGGAACGTCGGTTGTCCACTCCAGGCTGGAATCTAGACGTGGTCCTAAGGTTCCTTATGTCATCAAGATTTGAACCTCTCCAATCAGCCTCTTTTTAGGACCTCACGTTAAAAACTCTTTTCCTCGTGTGCTTGACAACAGCTAAAAGAGTAAGTGAGATCCACGCCTTCAGCAGGATCATTGTTTTCACATCTGAAACGGCTACATGTTCCTTGCAGCTCGGTTTTGCTAAACGAGCTTCCTTCACGTCCTTGGCCTAAGTCGTTCGAGATCCCAAGCCTGTCCAACTTGGTGGGGAATGAACTGGAGAGAGTACTTTGCCCAGTTAGAGCTCTTAGGTACTTTCTAAAAAGGTTTAA
>NC_090742.1:17675295-17697795 GCF_036898095.1 Palaemon carinicauda
CAGGTTTAGGGGACCAGCGGAAATGTTCAGCTTTCTACGCTCCCCGCAGGAATTCTAATAACTTAACATGCTTAAGGCGGTGGTTAATTCTTGTCATTGGAGAGAGAGAGAGAGAGAGAGAGAGAGAGAGAGAGAGAGAGAGAATATCTGGTAATTTCAATCTGATTCCTGTTACAGTATTTCCTATTTAGAGGTAAACACTATCATTTAATCTATATTTTTTCGCGATTTCGTGTAATTAATCAATTGTTTTCCTTGATTAAGTCTATCCAATTTTATCAGAAGCAGATTCTTTGATTTTTCTTTTAATTTTCAGATTTGTCCTGGTTTGTACTGAACACTCATCGTCCTTATAAAACAACAAATATTGTTATTTGTCTGGTTGTGTTTGTTCGACAATTCTCGTAAATAGTTATAAAACTGTTAATAAGTGTTTATTTTCTATAATTAAATAATTTATGCTGAATAAGCATGTTAGTTTGAATATTGATTTTTAGTTTAGGAAGTTTATCGTATCAGAAGTATTTCACCATCAATGCTCCATAATCGGTCCTTTATATCCAGGTAACAACAAGGATTTTAATATGGAATCCTACACCAACCGACTAGTGAGGAATGACATGACCGTAATGGTGACATAAACGATGATAATTTAATGTAAAAATGATGATAGTGATGACTCCAGGGAGAATAGGTATAGACAAAAGTCATTGTGACAACACCTCCATTCTTCAAGCTACGCAACACAAGCTGGTTTCTTCAGATGTGAGACAGCCATTTTCGAGCTTGTATTTTCCGAACAGTACGTTGACCCGCTTGTCATTTTGCAACTGAGCCTGCACCAGTCTCTCTCTCTTTCTCCCCCCTCCCTCTCTCTCTTTCTCTTCACAGCTTTGTGGGTTTTGTCTGAATCTCGACTTTTGAGTGACCTGGTTTTAACTTTTTGCTTCCGTTCAGTACGGACCAGGATTCGAAAACTGGCTTCGAAGATGGCGTTAGAGCGGAGTGAAAAAACTAACGGGAACTTGAACATAGTCATCGAACGGCACGAGCTCTCTGTTACACCTTGGAGGGGTCCGTGACGTCATAGCTTCCACCAGCTTGGAGCTCGCCTTTTATCCTCCTCCGTGTGTTATGATCATTTGGTTTTATTTGACATTTTCTTGTTTGTTGATCTGTTTTACATCTCATGAAATACAAAAAAATGTATTGCGTTACAGATTTTATTTCAGAGAACGTCATGAATGATGTTTATACAATTATTTCTTTTATGGCATACGCCTTGATATTGTAATTTGTAATATCTGAAACAGGTGTTTCAGTCTTCAGATAACCTGTATAATGGTCAGACTCCTATCATTTATATGAATAATTTAATCTATCATCGGTGTTTGCAGAAATGATTCAAATAATTCAGGCATGTAACTTCTTTTTGGGAAATTCGTTTTTCAAGTACAATGTTTATTTTTGTTTCGTTACTCTTCTTAAGACCATTGAACTGTCTATGCACTCTTTCACGAATTACTAATATTTATATGGTAAAATTTGTTAAAAGTAAGCATACAACTTTTTCGGTAAACTTTTCTTACACCAATTTCCAATTTTTATATTGCAAAATTTTTTAAAAGTCAAAGTTTTCCGGTTAATATTTCTTACACCAATTTCCAATTTTTATATTACAAAATTTGTTAAAAGTCAAAGTTTTCCGGTAAACATTTCTTCCAATAATCGCAGACATTTTTTTTTTCTCGTGGTTCGACTAATTTGCCGAAATGTAGCGTACCTAACCCATAGTCACATTCACTTCGAAAATTGCTGAGAGAGAGAGAGAGAGAGAGAGAGAGAGAGAGAGAGAGAGAGAGGAGATTGTAAGAGATATAACATCTCGCCTACATGGGAAAATGCTTAGTCTTGCATTGGAAGGAAATGTAGGCCATCTATTGTGCGATATCTCATAGTCTAAGAGACTATTCCTTTCGATTTGTACGTTTATAACGACAGTTGGTGTTAGACTTAGTAAAAGGAAAATAGTAAGGTAGGTAAGATAGTCTCCAAATAATGGTGAATCTTGTAGTTATGTGAAAGAGTTTTTGTAAATACTTGATAATATGAAGTCAGAAAACTAGAAAAGTGGACGACACGAATCTTTAAAAGTTTTGAAGGTTCACATAATCTATTGAATATCCGAGGAAACTTGAAGTTAGTTAAGTTTTGCTTGTGAAAATAATTTTCCTCATAGTCTCTAAATAATGGTGAATCTTGTATTTATATAAAAGAGGATTTTGTAAATTACATAATAACATGAAGTCAAGAAAACTAGAAATGTGGATAAGAAGATTTTTTTAAAAGTTCCGAAGATATCACATAATCTATTTGGATATCCGAGGAAACTTGAAGTTTGTTAAGTTTTCCTGTGAAAATATTTTTCTTTAAACAATATCATTCAACTTAACCTTGTGAGTTTTTTTATTTATATACTAGAGTTAAAGTGTTATATTTACAGAGACAGTAAAGTTGCTGTAGTTTCAGTGCATTGATGAAATTAAGGATAACATGAAACTAATATTATTATTATATTATTATAAATTGCTAAGCTACAACCCTAGTTGGAAAAGCAGAATGCTATAATCCCCAGGGGCTCCAACAGGGAAAGTAGCCCAGTGAGGAAAGGAAACAAAGAAAAGGAAAATATTTTAAGAACAGTAACATTAAAAAAAATATTTCCTATATAAACTATAAACTTTAACAAAACATAAGGAAGAGAACTGATATAGGATAGTGTGCCCGAGTGTACCCTCAAGCAAGAGAACTCTACCCCAAGGCAGTGGAAGACCATGGTACAGAGGCTATGGCATTACCCAAGACTAGAGAACAATGGTTTGATTTTGAAGTGCCTTTCTCCTAGAAGAGCTGCTTACCATAGCTTAAGAGTCTCTTCTACCTTACCAGAGGAAAGTAGCTACTGAGCAATTAATAGACATGGAATGCCAGCTGATTCGGACCTTAGTCTTGGCTGATTCGGACCATGTATTTAGGCTGATTCGGATAATTAGTAAGGCTCATTCGGACCATTTTCTAGACTGTTTTGAATGATTCGAACACAACACAAAGGAGTAAAGCATGAGTTACTTTGGGTTGTGTTGGGTTATTTTTCCTCGTCCACGGTGGCAAAAGTTGCTTAACACTGGTAACCTTTAACTTTAATTCTACATTAAATGTACGTTCAGTAGCAGGTGTTTATATAAGGTCCGAATCAACCAACCATGAATGCAGGTCCGAAAGAGTAAGAAAAAAGTCCGAATCAGCCACGGTCCGAGTAAGCCGTACCTCATAGACATGAATATATGAATCTGGATCTGCTCAGACGAGGATTGACATATCCAGACAGGTAGGAAGTTACACCCGTAGATAAATATGATATTTGTTTTTATGATGAGGAACTCGCCAGCACCCATATATAAATAAATGATACTAGTTCGACAACGCATTGAAAGGGAGGAGGAATCGCAAATGAAATACTATTATTATTTTTTTTCTTCATGATTTTTTTTTTTTTTTTTTTTTTGAGTGCTTGGCTTGAGCGACACTACTCCGGTATGGGAAATTCGTTTTCGTTTTTAGAAAAGAGACTCATTTTCGTTATTAGAGTCATGGTGCCAACTATAGTGATCAGTTAGTGTTATTATTATTACTATTATTATTATTATTACTTGGTAAGCTACAACCCTAGTTGGAGAAGCAGGATGCTTTAAGCCAAGGACTCCAACGGGGGAAATAACCCAGTGGGGAAAGGAAATAGTATACAAGAGATTTTTAAGAATACAAACATTAAGATAAAACTATCATATATATAAACTTAAAAAACTAGAATGCCAAGAGGAAGATAAATATTATAGAATAGCATGCCTGAATGTACCCTCAAGTAGTATTGTCCCATTCTGTTTTGTATTCTATTTTTATATTCTTTTACGGGAAAGCAGCACCACGAAGCTTTGGAAGATTGGATATTAAAAACTCATGTTGGGATTCCACTTTTTGGATACCCAGGGTAAGAATTCGCGTTTTTTCTTGAGTTTTAGGTTTTAAATAACAGTATTCTTAAAGAGTTTTGAAAATAATATGACGGCACATTAATCTTAAGTTTTAGGTTTCAAATAACTGTATTCTTAAAGAGTTTTGGAATAAAGTACGGCACATTAATCTCAAGGTTTAGGTTCCAAATGTCAGTATTCTTAAAGAGTTTTGAAAAGAATATGACGGCACATTAATCTCAAGTTTTAGGTTTTCAAATAGCAGTATTCTTAAAGAGTTTTGGAATAAAGTACGACACATTAATCTCAAATTTTAGGGTCCAAATGCCTGTATTCTTTAAAGAGTTTTGAAAAAGTACGACACATTAATCTCAAATTTTAGGGTCCAAATGCCTGTATTCTTTAAAGAGTTTTGAAAAAGTACGACACATTAATCTCAAATTTTAGGGTCCAAATGCCTGTATTCTTTAAAGAGTTTTGAAAAAGTACGACACATTAATCTCAAATTTTAGGTTCCAAATGGCAGTATTCTTAAAGAGTTTTAGAAAAATGTTCGACAGTACATTAAAGTTTTAAAGTCTTTCTTACATCAGTATATTTAGGCATTGCTTTTTTTGGTAGTTTTACTCTCATGTCATTAGGTATACATAAATTCATGTGTGTATGAATGAACGCCTGTATAATCTAAAGTCGCCTGCTGAGAGCTATTCCCCTATGGCATTAATCCTTCCTCCTTCCGCACCCTCCCCCCCACCCCCACTGCTATAGCCTGGGAAAAACACCCACGGTTCCGTTATCATAATGCGAAGAGGAACTGACCATTGTGAAATAGGAACTTCTATACACCACGAAGTAGGGGGTTGAAGAGAGAGAGAGAGAGAGAGAGAGAGAGAGAGAGAAGAGGATTTTAAATGTCTCAAAGACTTTTTAGTCAGAGAGAGAGAGAGAGAGAGAGAGAGAGAGAGAGAGAGAGAGAGAGTTACAGGGATTTTAAATGTCCATTTGCTTTTAGAAAAAACTCACCATTGTGATATAGGAACTTCTATACACCACTGAGAGAGAGAGAGAGAGAGAGAGAGAGAGAGAGAGAGTTACAGGGATTTTAAATGTTTCAAAGACTTTTTAGTCCATCCGGGGAGATTCCATTGCTTTTAGAGGAAACTCACCATTGTGATATAGGAACTTCTATACACCACGAAGTAGGGGGTTGAGGAGAGAGAGAGAGAGAGAGAGAGAGAGGAGAGTTACAGGGATTTTAAATGTCCATTTGCTTTTAGAAAAAACTCACCATTGTGATATAGGAACTTCTATACACCACTGAGAGAGAGAGAGAGAGAGAGAGAGAGGAGAGAGAGAGAGAGTTACAGGGATTTTAAATGTTTCAAAGACTTTTTAGTCCATCCGGGGAGATTCCATTGCTTTTAGAGGAAACTCACCATTGTGATATAGGAACTTCTATACACCACGAAGTAGGGGGTTGAGGAGAGAGAGAGAGAGAGAGAGAGAGAGAGAGAGAGTTACAGGGATTTTAAATGTCCATTTGCTTTTAGAAAAAACTCACCATGTGATATAGGAACTTCTATACACCACTGAGAGAGAGAGAGAGAGAGAGAGAGAGAGAGAGAGAGAGAGTTACAGGGATTTTAAATGTTTCAAAGACTTTTTAGTCCATCCGGGGAGATTCCATTGCTTTTAGAGGAAACTCACCATTGTGATATAGGAACTTCTATACACCACGAAGTAGGGGGTTGAGGAGAGAGAGAGAGAGAGAGAGAGAGAGAGAGAGAGAGAGAGAGTTACAGGGATTTTAAATGTCCATTTGCTTTTAGAAAAAACTCACCATTGTGATATAGGAACTTCTATACACCACTGAGAGAGAGAGAGAGAGAGAGAGTTACAGGGATTTTAAATGTTTCAAAGACTTTTTAGTCCATCCGGGGAGATTCCATTGCTTTTAGAGGAAACTCACCATTGTGATATAGGAACTTCTATACACCACGAAGTAGGGGGTTGGAGAGAGAGAGAGAGAGAGAGAGAGAGAGAGAGAGAGAGAGAGATTTTAAATGTCTCAAAGACTTTTTAGTCCATCTGGGGAGATTTCATTTGCTTTTAGAGAAAACTCACCATTGTGATATAGGAACTTCTATACACCACGAAGTAGGGGGTTGGAGAGAGAGAGAGAGAGAGAGAGAGAGAGAGAGATTTTAAATGTCTCAAAGACTTTTTAGTCCATCTGGGGAGATTTCATTTGCTTTTAGAGAAAAACTCACCATTGTGATATAGGAACTTCTATACACCACTAAGTAGGGGGTTGGGGAGAGAGAGAGAGAGAGAAGAGAGAGAGAGAGGATACAATATGTGAAATATTATGACTACCCTCTACCCAAATCTATGTGATTCAACAAAGAGCAGGTTCTATTAAAGTATGCATAATATAACGAATTAAGATATGCCAAATCAACCCAAAAACCATACCAGTTCATTTAAGTATCAACTTCGAGCAAAAATAAAAGTTATGATAACAAGGGCAAAACAGGCTTTCAGTATGCTAGTATGACGTGAGTTCCATGAAACTGAAGAAAAACCGCTACTGTTACAATTATTTTGGATGTCTCAAAGACTTTTAGTCCATCCCGGGAGACTCCATTTGCTTTTAGATAGAGCGATTTGGTTTGAACGTTTAGAGACTTTTTTATGAACTTGCCTAGCTTATTCTTGAACTCGTTTACCGTGTTGCTGTTTACTATATCCGCTGGAAGTCTGTTCCATGTATATATAGAGAGAGAATAAAAAACAAACTACCATAGATTTAAAGCATGAGAGAGAGAGAGAGAGAGAGAGAGAGAGAGAGAGAGAGAGAATAAAAAAAAAACTTTACCTTAGATTTAAAGTAGAGAGAGAGAGAGAGAGAGAGAGGAGAGAGAGAGAGAATAAAACAAACTTTACCATTGATTTAAAGCATCGAGAGAGAGAGAGAGAGAGAGAGAGAGAGAGAGAATAAAACAAACTTTACCATTGATTTAAAGCATCGAGAGTGAGAGAGAGAGAGAGAGGAGAGAGAGAGAATAAAAACAAACTTTACCATAGATTTAACGCATCGAGAGAGAGAGAGATGAGAGAGAGAGAGAGAGAAGCAAAAGCAAACTTACCGTATTTTTAAAGCATCGATGCATACATGTTAACAAGTGACAGCCGCTGTATACGCACGAGTTAATTACCTTTCATGATCTGTTATTGACAGAATGCGTGACCCCGCAACGAGGGGGTAAGAATGCCAAGGCGTGAATCACTGTTACATCATATTCACTTACTGCGCATCATTAGCAACAGTAGTTAATGCATTTGCAGATCGAGACGTTGTTGCGCAGATACATACGTGTACTTATGCACATACACATATATACTATGTATACTGTATATATATATATATATATATACGTGTACACTGTTAAAAATGTCCCGTATGAATACGGTAAAAAAACTAGGAATAAATGTTGCCAGGCATTAACCGTTTTAAAAACGGATATATTGACGTATAGGAGTGATATTACGGTCACCAACCCGTAAAAGATAATGACAAAGTAGGATTAGAATTACGGTCGCCTGTGTTTTACTGAAATACCACTGAGAAGAGTATATTTTTTACGGAAAATTTCCGATTAAATTGCTTTTTTAACAGTGTATATATGTATATTTTGTGAACTTCAGTATCAAGTAAGATTATATACATAAATTCTTTTTGTGTGGGGATCCCTTAAGGTTGTGATAGGGTTTGTGTATCGCCATGATCAACAAAGCTTTGCTAAGTCAGAACCACCCATGCTAGGTTGCTTTGCTGTGAGTAAGCAGACGAAAATCTCCCACCATCACCAATCCGCATTGGCCACGTGGTAATGAAAACTGGCCAAACCCCAGACATGAATTTATATGTCTGAGGCCTTTGTCCTGCAGTGGACGAGAAACGGCTGCGTTTGTTATTGTTGTATATACTGTATATAAATAGGCATACATGCTATTTTTCCCTGTTGGACCCCTTGGGCTTATAGCATCTTGCTTTTCCATCTAGGGTGTAGTTTAGCTAATAATAATAATAATAGTAATAATAATAAATAATATTAGTAATACAGTAACCTTTTAAAAATAGATCACTTAATGCCCTTTAGATAACCCAGTAACACCTGTAACGTTACTGCTTAGCACATTTGCCCTGTAAAGGTTAGTGCTCCTTGCATTGCGTGATCCAACATCGTTATAATCTTCTTTCCTTTGGAAGGCGGGATATTCGCATCGTCATCTTTATTTTCATTGGGTCTATACTAGATTTGGAGTATAGTTTGCCAGTCCCATCGGCCTCGGTTATAAATTTCTTGAATTCTGATAAGAGAGATCACATGCATTAGAGTTGGTTAAAGGTTAAAATGCCACTCATGAATGGCAGAGGCAAGGGACAGTGATATTGCCCTATCAACTAGGACAATGTCCTAGAGACTGACCATTTATACATATGATTAGCGCCTGAGCCCCCTCTCCACCTAAGCTATGACCAAGGAGGGCCAGGCAATGGCTGCTGATAACTCAGCAGATAGATTCAAAGGTTCCCCAAAACCCCCACAAGGATGGTGAGGTTGCAGCGAGCAAAGAAACTAACGAGTTTAACTGAGACTCGAACCCCAGTCTGGCGTTCACCAGTCAGGAACGTTACCACATCGGCCACCACAACCCTAATGAATGTTTTGGTCTTTTAAAGTTTACCTGATACAGTATAATTAACTAGTATGACTCCTGTACTTTGATCGATTTTGCCAAGTTAAAAACTACACATGAACAAAAAACAGGAGAGAGAGAGAGAGAGAGAGAGAGAGAGAGAGAGAGAGAGATTTCTATTGTAACCCGAAGATGAGAGAGAGAGAGAGAGAGAGAGAGAGAGAGAGAGAGAGAGGAGAGAGAGAGAGAGAGAGAGAGAGAGGGATTTCTATTGTAACCCGAAGATGAGAGAGAGAGAGAGAGAGAGAGAGAGAGAGAGAGAGAGAGGGATTTCTATTGTAACCCGAAGATGAGAGAGAGAGAGAGAGAGAGAGAGAGAGAGGAGAGAGAGAGAGAGAGAGAGAGAGAGGGATTTCTATTGTAACCCGAAGATGAGAAGCATAGGTAACACCATTAACACAAGTAATTATTCATGTTGGTTTCTCTTCCGAGTCCTCGGGCGGTAACTTAAACTGTCTCGGTAACATTGCTCTTCCTCGGAAATAATCCAAATGAGATAATTTGTGACTTCTTTCCTCAAGCTAAGAAGGAAAACTCGTTTCGAACCTGGGGATGTAGGAAAATGAAGTGGGGTCGGGGTGGGTGGGGGAGAGGTATTAAATGTAAGGAGAGTGAAGAGTGGTAAATTGAATATATTATACTAGTGTACGCGACCTGTCAAAATGACGGCTAAATATTTATTTAGATATGCACACACAAACACACACACCCACACCCTCTCACCATGGTATGTCTACTACTCCTCCCATACCCGAGAGACGGGAGAGCTCAGCGTGACGGGATATATATATATATATATATATATATATATATATATATATATATATATATATATATATATATATATATATATATATACATATATATAGCCAGGCACTTGCTCTTAATTATATAGGGTTGATTCCCATATACAGACCTTTGCCGTATTATTCTCCTGTTCCTTAATATAATTGTTTATTTTCCTACATAATTTTTGGAGGGAAAAAATTCAATATAAATATTTGTAAGTCTCCCGAATGAGACATTATCCAAGATAAAACATCGCCTTGAGTGCATCGTAATTCTGTTCCGACTATAGTCAATTCTTTTAGTGAGGCAGATTTGCACTGACTCGCAGCGGTGCCCTTTTAGTTCGGAAAAGTTTCCTGGTGTCTGATTGGTTAGAACTATTAGCGATCAGGAAACTTTTCCGAGCGAAAAGGGCACCGCTGCGAGTCGGTGCAAATCTGCCTCACTAAAAAGAATTGACTACAGGATACAAATCCCACCCAGACTGTGGGTGTGACTTTTATGAAAAATGTGGACCACCTACCAAATTTGCTGATTTTCTTTTCGAGTTATTCGAGGACAGAATTCTTATAGTAGTTTTTTTTTTTCATGGCGATTGGCTTATGTGTGTGTTTGTGTTTTTGACCTAGTAATGTCTGTATGTGTAAGAACAGTTAGATCCAAACAGACCATATTGATTTTATTTAACTCGGTAGCCTTGTTTCAGCCAATATTGATTCGCTTTCGATTTCAGTGACCAAAATGTCGAGATCTCCTAACATTGAAAATGCACGGAACCTCTTTCCAGTAAGGACGCGAAAACCTTCATCTCTGTATTCATTCTAGAGAACTTGTGACATTTGGTTAATTCTGTACTGTAGAAAAGACGATTCGTTCTATCAATTGTGCTCCTGTTGAAAGACAAGCATCCTTGAAATGTAATGAGAAATACAATTGCCTCATTATATTGTTAATAAGTCTGAATTGTGACCGTAATAGCGCCAATATTAGTAGTAGTAGTATTAGTGATAGTAGTAGTAGCAGCAACAACAACAATAGCCGGGCTGCAATACCCACAGTAGCAGCGGAAGTTATCTTATAAATATTAGTAATAATGTAGTCTTGGGCAGTGCCATAGCCTCTGTACCATGGTCTTCCACTGTCTTGGGTTAGAGTACTCTTGCTTAAGGGTACACTCGGACACACTATTCTATCCTATTTCTCTTCCTCTTGTTTTGTTAAAGTTTTTATAGTTTATATAGGAAATATTCATTTTGATGTTATTACTGTTCCTAAAATATTTTATTTTTTCTTGTTTCCTTTCCTCACTGGGCTATTTTCCCTTTTGGAGCCCCTGGGCTTGTAGCATCCTGCTTTTCCAACTAGGGTTGTAGCTTAGCAAGTAATAATAATAATAATGATAATAATAATAATCTAAGAAACATTAAGAGGATTATGATGAATCCTTTATACGTTATAAAGGTCATGATAATTCTGAGTTTTGCAGCAATGAAAGATTGGTTTCGATGGACTGGCGTTACAACAGCAGTGGTTATTTGAGTTTTGTACAATCACTGTTAGGGGGCCAAAGAAAACACGTTTCTTTTAGATACATCAGTGCTTTTAGGTAGATTTGCAGGGTCGCACAATCATCAGACACACGCATATGCACACACACACACACACACATATATATATATATATATAATATATATGTATATATATACATATATATATATATGTATATATATATATATATATATATATATATATATATATATATATATATAATATATATAATATATATATATATATAACAAATTCAGCCTTTTTGTAGTCCACTGCAGGATATGTCTGAGGCAGACATGTCATGTCAATTCATATCTGTAAATAGATAGATAGATAGATAAACTATGCTTCTTATTTAAGTTTATCTGGTTATGAACATATCTGTATTCGTTATAGTGTTTATCTTTGCATGAGTGACTGTTCTGTGTAGATGAAGTAACTGTATTTTACTTGATTCGAATATAACGAGAGAGAGAGAGAGAGAGAGAGAGAGAGAGAGAGAGAGAGAGAGTACAAATTAGTTTTCTAACTTAATTTCATCTGCTATATCATTGCTACAGGAAGGCATTTCTCGTGAGAGGAATTTAGATACATATGTACTGTAGGTGAGGAGTGAGAAGAATCAGTGAGGAGGATGAGGAGGAGGAGAAGGAGGATTGTACCTTGACAGAGGGCAGTAGCCTTACCCAAGTAGAACACCTTCTCTCACTTTCTCTCACCTCACCTCACCTTCCCCATCGTACCTGTTTGCCTAAATGCATCGGTTGACCAAACACACTTGCGAGCCACTGGCAACAGTTCTCGTTAGCTTGTTGTTGAAACACTGAAGTATATGCACGTACGTTTAAATTCAGGGACCCGTTATAAGTAGATGGTGTACAGACTGTCAGTTTGATTGTTTCTGTAAGATCCAGATGGATTTAACTCGCAGTTTGGTGTCTTCCCTGGATTCGAGGGCAAAAACTCGATAACATTTACGAAGGACGCAGGCCAACTCTTGGAGAGGGGCTGGTGGTGGGACCTGCTGGTGAGGTTAGGTATGGAGGCTGAAGAAAGGTACACATTTAGAAATTGGAATAGGCCTATATTGATTTAGGAGTTGTAATGTACGAAAAAAAAATGGTTAAAAGGCACGTTGATAGAAGAAGAAAATGAATAAAGACAGGAATTGTATGACACTTGTAGAAACTGATGGTATAAATCTAGAATGCAAAAATATTTCATTTAGATATGAACTATAATAATTGAAGATTTTAAAGTTTAAATATAAGGACTGAAAGGTGTATAAAAAAGACTCGGGTACAAATCTGAAATTAAAAGATATTGCAAATATTGGCATGTGAATTAAGCATGAGACAAAAATGAATTACTAAATTTCAGATTGTTGGCTGTGAATATAGAAATTGCGAAGTGAAAATCATGAATTAGAATTTATGTTGATTGGGGGAATGAACATGTCAAGAAGTGTGTGCTGAAATTTTTTTAAGTATATAATTTGAAAGTTTAAACTCTCTGAGCTACATGATTCAAGGTTTGTAAGTTATTGTGCAAGGTCTTGAGAGGCTTCATTCATATTCATGTCAGATTTCATGCACTTGAAAAATAACCTCCACAGTTGTCAGATTTCTTGCATTTGAGAAGTAACATTCACAGTTGTCAGATTTCTTGCATTTTAGAAGTAACATTCACAGTTGTCAGATTTCTTGCATTTGAGAAGTAACATTCACAGTTGTCAGATTTCTTGCATTTGAGAAGTAACATCCACAGTTGTCCGATTTCAGACAATCGAGAAGTAACATCCACGGTTGTCAGATATCATGCACTTGAGAAGTTCTAAGACGCCAAGTGAAAACTTACTTAAAACTTATAATATAAAGATGGATATTATTAGTCAACGTTGCTTTTCAGTGTTAATCTACGCCAAGACTTACTTAAAACATATAATATGGAGATGTAAATGCTTAGTCATCATCACTTTTCACTGTCAAATCCTGACTCTCAGTATTCAGATAGAAGCTTCGCAAGTGCCGATTAGGTTGGAAATACTTATTGCAAAGAATTGAAAGGTTAATACTTACTTTGATTGAGGTAAAGGTCGAAAGGTCTAGATAGAGGGTGACCTCACTGTCTCTTACCTCACGTACCAGTATGATACACGGTATGGTACTTTATGGGAAAGCGAATTTTTTTAATTCTTTTAAACTTTCACTCGGGACATCGTGTTTTTTTCTCCCGTAGTACAATCAAAGACGTACGAGTGTATATTTGTTTCTTTCGCGAACGACGTAAAATAGATGGAAGGCTTTCGCCAAACAATAATAACAACAACAACAAATACAGCCATTTCTAGTCCTCTGCAGGACAAAGGCCTTAGACATGTCCTTGTGTTTTCATCGCCACGTTGGCCAACTGCGGATTGGTGATGGTTTTAGATCAAGCGAGGACACCAATAATAATATACTTACAAATGAATATCAGCAAATAGTTTGGATTCACTGCTTGACCAAGGTCAGTTAGAAATATTCTTACTTACGCCTCAAATCAAGAGAAACTTTCTATTACGGTGATCAACTAATGAGGATTTTTTTTTTAATCCTGACCATTAATCAAAGAGACACTTAGAAAAAAGACTGAGAAATCCGGCCAGTGGATCGGACTAGTTGTTTGAAGTTAGCGGGATTGAAAACCGAGTTTAAGGCCACCGGAATCATTATATCTGAACTTCGAAACATGAATTTTGCCGGAGTTTTTCAACATTAACTGCTAAAGGTCCCCTATAAAATAAACCTCTCAACATCAACTGCTAAAGGCCTCTTATGAATTAAACCATTCAACATTAACTGCTAAAGGCCCTTCATGAAATAAACCTCTCAGCATTAACTGCTAAAGGCCTTTTATGAAATAAACCTCTGAACATTAACAGCTAAAGGCCCCTTATCAAATGAAGCTCTGAATATTAACTGCTAAAAGCCCCTTTTGAAATAAACCTCTCAACACTAACTGCTAAAGGTCTCTTGTAAAATAAACCTCTGAACATTAACTACTAAAGGCCCCTTAAGATATAAACCTCTCAACATTAACCGCTAAAGGCCCCTTATGAAATAAACCTCCCAATATTAATTGCAAAGGGTCCTTTATGAAATAAACCTCCATTACGATAGAATCTCTCTAATGCGAAAGGTTCAAATTGTCCACTGTACCCGAAATATGCAAATGTACTACAGTCGAATAACTGTACCCTGTATGCACAGTTAAGCCGGAGGGTTGCAAGGCCTTATACGATTGTAAAAGTTCGATGCTCATGATTCTCCCTTGTGTTTTTTTTTTTATTCAGGATCCGGTTTACGAATGATTGAGTAGAAACAGTTTTAGGCTGATATTTAAGAAAGGGTCTTTTTATATTTGGATGCATTTTAGCTGTTAATATTTTCCTTTGTAATGATTGATAATATAAGAATCGTGTGGACTTTTATGTAGGTCATAAGCAGTACGAAGATACACTTACGGAGAGAGAGAGAGAGAGAGAGAGAGAGAGAGAGAGAGAGAGAGAGAGAGAGAGAGAGAAATTGTGTTTGCTTTTCTAAAAGAAATTCATTTATCACATACAAATGATAATTGTGTTTACGATTTAATGATATGATATGGAATTATCCATTTTATTCGATGCCGTCAAAAAAAAACTAGAATTTTCATTTTGATATTGACTGGAAAAAAAATTTATAGACAAGGATTTCAAGTATTGTAGATTCTCCCAATAAAATCTTGTGCATTTAGAATTAAACTACTCCACTTTTTATTGAGGACATAACCAAACTATCAGTTATATTTGGAAGCGTCTCAGGTTACAAATTCTTCTTTAGTCAATTATGATATATATATATATATATATATATATATATATATATATATATATATATATACTTATACATATTCATATACTCGTATATATGCATATATGATACACATGTATGTAGTCGTATATATATATATATATATATATATATATATATATATATATATATATATATATATATATATATATAATCATTCCGTATGGAATTCGCACAATTTTCCAAACATTCTCCTTCAAATCAGGAGATTTTCCCAAAACCTGGGAACATGGCCTAAAAGACCAACGTCAAAATCATTAGTGAAAAAAAAAATGATGTCTAATCTTTTGTATACGAAGCTAAACTAAACCCCGAACACGAAGTGAGGTTTGAGTTTTAGTTTACGCAGCGATTATACGGTGCAAATCTTCTACACTGTTTTGTTGACGTTCAAAGTATGTTTTTATGAGGTTAATGTATTATCACTGATTTAGTCATATAAAATGTATGATATTTTAAGAATTATTTATTGAGATTTTCGAAACTATTACCCTTGAGAAAATATCGATCGATTCCTGACACAGACCCTGAATTTTTTAATTTTTTGTTTCTCATAAGAGTAACTGTTATTGTGACACCAGGTAACTTTCAATATATAAATCAATGCTGTCAATCAATCAAATTCAAGAATTCTTATCCTCACTAGCATCTTGACTTCTTAAGTATTATGAAAAAAAATTCAGAAACATTATACAACTCTCAAACATTCAGTTCCATAACATCAGTAAAGCACCAAAACATTGATAAAACTCAAAAATATAAAAGTGAATTTTCTAAGCACTAGCTAAGCTCTAAACCATTATTATTATTATTATTATTATTATTATTATTATTATTATTATTATTATTATTATTATTATTATTATTAATAGCTAAGCTACAACCCTATTTAGAAAAGAATGATGCTATAAGCCCAAAGGCTTCAGCAGGGAAAAACATACCAGTGAGGAAAGGAAATAAGGAAATGAATAAAGAATGTAAGAAGTAATGAACGATTAAAATAGAATATAATAACAGTAAGAGTTACTATCTAAAACATACTGAAGCTCCAAGACACTACAAAACTAAGAAGCATTACTAAATTACTAAAAAGCTTCTAGGTCCTATGACTGGCCAGACAGTACTACATCGGATAATTTTCTTTGGTTTCGGTTCATTTTCCCTTTGCCTACACACACACACACACACACTCCGAATAGTCTGGCTTATTCTTTACATATTCTTCCCTGTCCTCTTACATCTTACTGCACTGTAATTGTCCAGTGGCTTCTTTCCTCTTGGTAAGGGTAGAAGAGACTCTTTAGCTATGGTAACCACCTCTTCTGGGAGACGGACACTACAAAATCAAACCATTGTTCTCTAGTCTTGGGTAGTGCCATAGCCTCTGTACCATGGTCTTCCACTGTCTTGGGTTAGAGTTCTCTTGCTTGAGGGTACACTCGGGCATACAATATTATCTTATTTCTCTTCCTCTTTTTTAGTTAAAGTTTTTTATAGTTTATATAGGAGATATTTATTTTAATGTTACTGCTTTTAGATTATTTTATTTTTTCTTGTTTCCTTTCCTCACTGGGCGATTTTCCCTGTTAGGGCCCCTGGGCTTATAGCATCCTGCTTTTCCAACTAGGGTTGTAGCTTAGCAAGTAATAATAATAATAATAATAATAATAATAACAGACAATAGAGCTCCAAGAAAGCTTTAAAACCGAAATGAATCTCCAAAAGACAAGGCGGTCTAAGGATGATAAAAATCAGTAAAAAAAAAAAAAAAAAAAAAAATAGAACACGAATCCGCTCTAAATTCCAAAGGAGAATGTTACTTGAAGTAAACAAGGAAATCCACTTGTCCTTCCTACCTCTCTACCCTCGCCCAAGGACACCAGTGCTTGGTTAAACCCACCGCGACCGGAACCTCTCTCTCTCTCTCTCTCTCTCTCTCTCTCTCTCTCTCTCTCTCTCTCTCTCTCTTAATATATCGTGTACTTTTGTCTGTAACTAGTTTTGCATTAAGTCTCTCTCTCTCTCTCTCTCTCTCTCTCTCTCTCTCTCTCTCTCTCTCTCTCTCTCTCTCTAATACTCGTTTGCACCTTTAGATAATCTTGCCATACTGATCTATGGGATTGGATCTTATGAATTTAGTCTCTCTCTCTCTCTCTCTCTCTCTCTCTCTCTCTCTCTCTCTCTCTCTCTCTCTCTCCTTTACATATTACTCTTTTTCGCACCCTTCGATAATCTTGCCATGCGGCACTTATCTGTGAGAGGTGGCATCTTATGAATTTAGAATCGTTATTACATTTACTCTCTCTCTCTCTCTCTCTCTCTCTCTCTCTCTCTCTCTCTCTCTCTCTCTCTCTCTCTCTCTCTCTCTCTTTACGAGATCGTTTCCAGCAGAGGGTCGTCGTACCGGAGACATAACCAGGATGTTTAAGGACTTCCTTGTGCCGCATCACCAGTATGTTTTTGTGGCAGTAATGGGGTGGGGGGGATAGACTGCAGTCCCCCTGACAAACGCAATGTTCAAGTTGCTTTTGCATTATTATTATTATTATTATTATTATTTGCGTTGTTGTTTAGTAGTATTTTCTATTATTATTATTACTATAATTATTATTGCTGTTTTTTAGTATTATTTTCCATTATTATTATTATTATTATTATTATTATTATTATTATTTGTTATTATTATCAATATTGTTGTTGTTGTTGTTGTTTAGTATTATTTTCTATTATCATATTTATTATTATTATTGTTGTTAGTGTTGTATTTTAGTATTATTTTCTATTATTTTTATTATTACTATTATTATTATAATTATTATTGGTGTTGTTGTTTAGTACTATTTTCTACTACTATTATTATTATTGTTGTTGTTGTTGTTTAGTATTATTTTCTATTATTATTATTATTATTATTATTATTATTATTATTGGTGTTGTATTTTAGTATTATTTTCTATTATTATTATTATTATTATTATTATTATTGTTGTTATTTTTATCAAAACTTGTTAAACAAAACTTTGGGTAGATAAAAAGGACAAATAGGAAACTGGAAAAAAATTTGTGATATAAAAACACTAATTGTGATATATGTAAGATACAATCATAGGTTGATATAAGAGGAGAGGTGAGTGTGCGCCCAATTCTCACGGTTTCAAAATAATATTATTTAAAACAGAAAACAAAGACTGGGGTGTCTGGTGCATGCTGTAATGAGGAAATATGATGTCTGGAAGTCAACAGAGTAAATAATAATATATTATGATTGTGTGTGTGTTTTAGAGAGAGAGAGAGAGAGAGAGAGAGAGAGAGAGAGAGAGAGAGAGAGAGAGAGAGAGAGAGAGAGAGAGAGTGTGTGTGTGTGTTATAAGGAGTTACAATGATTTTGGATGTCTCAAAGACTTTTTAGTCCATCTGGGAGACTATTTTGTCTAGGGTAGAGCGATTAGGTTTGAACATTTAGAGTGCTTTTATGATCTTGCCTTCTCTACATTCCAGTAGAGAGAGAGAGAGAGAGAGAGAGAGAGAGAGAGAGAGAGAGAGAGAGAGAGAGAGAGAGAGACCTTACACGCTTGAATAAATCTATTACATGCTAATCTCTGGAATTGGTGGAAAATTTCAATTGAATATGATTGATGCATTTTTTTTTGTAAGTAGGCTTAATCCGGTTTCTTTTGGGAGTGGTATTTAAATATCCTGGTTTACTCCTTGAAGGATCTTTAGGATTCAGAATCCGTTAGGATGGAAGTGGCAGCTTTTTTTGCAACGCATGATTTGCAGTTTGCAGTTTCTTCATCATCATCTCCTCCTACGCCTATTGACGTAAAGGGCCTCAGTTAGATTTCGCCAGTCATCTCTATCTTGAGCTTTTAAATCAAAATTTCTCTAATCGTCCTCTCCTAGTGCACGCTTCATATCCCCAGCCATGTAGGCCTGGGTTTTCCAAATCTTCTAGTGCCTTTTGGAGCCCAGTTGAAAGTTTGGTGAACTAATTTTTCTTGGAGGGCGAAGAGCATTGTGAAAATGGCAAAAAAAAAAAAAAAAAAAGGAAATTTGACTGATTGCAGTTTTATACCTCTATTGAAATAGAGAATTATTTCACACACACACTTAGAAGTTCTAACCTTTTTATGTTATGCTAGTATTTTGGGATTAGTTTGCAAGTCCCTTCCCCTGCGTTACCTTGGTTGTAACCCACAACATATGACTAGCTGCCAGGTACAACATTCTGTTCTTAGAAAAAAAAAAATTACAATGGATATTGAGCCCTGGGTCTCGTTGGCAAGGCAGGGTAGTGACAACTTAACCACCAATAATTGCTTACTTTTATTATTATTATTATTATTATTATTATTATTGTTGTTGTTGTTGTTGTTGTTGTCGTTGTTGTTGTTACTATTATTATTATTATTATTAGTGTACTGGATTAGTAAAAAAGGACGGCTAAATATTTAGGTAGATATTTACACATGCACACGCATTCCCTCCCATGAGGGTATGACTAATCTTCCCCCTACCCGAGGGACGGGCAGAACTAAGCGTGACCGAAAAGATATATATATATATATATATATATATATATATATATATATATATATATATATATATATATATATATATATATATATACATTACCATACGTTTGCTTTGTTCTTTATTATGTAGGGGAGATTGATATTATAGTTTTTCATATTGTCAAACGCATCAATATGGTTAAGCTTTACAAGAAGGAGAGGAACCTTTATTGGGAAGTTGTGAACCCCTTGAGTTGAATTTTCAGGATTAGCATATTTCCTTGAAGCCAGCAACAATCATTCTTTTGAGAGAGAGAGAGAGAGAGAGAGAGAGAGAGAGAGAGAGAGAGAGAGAGAGAGAGAGAGAGAGGGGGGATACTATAGCCTATGTGAAATACTATGACTACCCTCTACCAAAATCTTCGTGATTCAACCTAGAGCAAGTTATATTATAGAGTATGTGTAATATAACGAATTGAGATATAACAAATCAACCCAAAAACCATATCATTTCATTCAAGTATCAACTACGAGCAAAAATATTAGTTATGATAACAAGGACAAAACACATTTCCTCCTCAATGTAAGAATTCGGTATTTTAGTATGATCCGAATTCCACGAAACTGAAGAAAAATTGCGACAGTTCCAAGTACTAAAGTCTTGAGGTATTGTAGCTACATGTAATAATCTCTGGGGGAGTGGGGGCGGATTATTGAAGGAGAGGTTGACACGATACCCCCTGGCCCCCAGGGGGTATACTATTTCTCCCCTTCCCTGCTTTATTGATCAGAGATAAGAATCAGGGGCGGGGGGTGCTTCGTACGTTAAAAGTGCACTCTCGGCCACTTGTCCTGTTTTGTTTACGCTTATGGAACAGGATGTTGAGGGTTCTTTAGGGTTATGGAGGGTCCTAAGGGCTCTTAGTAAGAATTAATTTAAAGTATTCTATTTTTCCTTGTTTCCTTTCCTCACTGGGCTATTTTCCTTGTTGGAGCCCCTGGGCTTTTAGCATCGTGCTTTTCCGACTTGGGTTGTAGCTTAGCAAGTAATGATAATAATGATGATAATAATATATAAAATTATATATATATGTATATATGCATATGTATATGTATATATATATATATATATATATATTTATATATATATATATTTATATATATATATATATATATATATATATATATATATATATATATCATAATCAGGCCATACTAGTTCAAAGCGGAACAAAGGCCTCAGACACGTCCTTCCATTTGGGTCTATTTATTGTCTTTCTTTTCCAGCTTATACCCCCCAAATATTCTTAACTCGTCAATCCATCGTCTTCTCTTTCTTCTCTGCAATCTCAATGGACCCAATCCGTTATATGATGGTTTTAAAACTAGCGCTCGTGATTTTCATTTATTCAAGTAAACCAGAATTACCTTTTAATATCGAATTCACTTTACCATGGGATCACAGACCCACATTTTATTTGGGGGGGGGGGGTAGCAAAATTCTTATAAGAAAGTCCGAATGGGTGATCCTCTGGCAGAATGAATTCAGTTATGAAGATCCTCTGGCTGAGTAAACTCAGTATTGAAGATCCTTTGGCAGAGTGAATTCACTATTGATGATCCTCTGGCAGAGTGAACTCAGTAATGAAGATCCTTTGGCAGAGTGAATTCGGTATTGAAGCTCCTCTGGCTGAGTAAATTCAGTATTGAAGATCCTTTGGCAGAGTGAATTCAGTGTTGAAGATCCTTTGGCAGAGTGAATTCAGTATTGAAGATCCTTTGGCAGAGTGAATTCGGTATTGAAGATCCTTGGCAGAGCGAATTCGGTATTGAAGATCCTTTGGCAGAGTGAATTCACTATTGATGATCCTCTGGAAGAGTGAACTCAGTATTGAAGATCCTTTGGCAGAGTGAATTCAGTATTGAAGACCTTTTGGCAGAGTGAATTCACTATTGATAATCATCTGGCAGAGTGAACTCAGTAATGAAGATCCTTTGGCAGAGTGAATTCGGTATTGAAGCTCCTCTGGCTGAGTAAATTCAGTATTGAAGATCCTTTGGCAGAGTGAATTCAGTATTGAAGATCCTTTGGCAGAGTGAATTCACTATTGATGATCCTCTGGCAAAGTGAACTCAGTATTGATGATCCTCTGGTAGACCGAATTAAGTATTGAAGATCCTTTGGTAGAGCGAATTCAGTATTGAAGATCATTTGGCAGAGTGAATTCAGTATTGAAGATCATTTGGCAGAGTGAATTCAGCATTGAAGATCCTTTGAGAGGCTGAATTCAGAATTGAAAGGAATTTATGGCTTGGAAAGAGACTAATGATAAAATTTTGCACCAAAAGAGTCTATCTTTGATTAGGTGATAAACCCCTATGACCTCAACAACTTGCATGATAGTTTTTGGACATAAATACAATTAGGACGTTTCGTGAAGGTCGAAATTGAAAGTTTATGATTGTGTAATGCGATGAGGTTAAATTAGTTCTGAAAGACCACTTTTGACTTTGTTTTTATTCTTTTCTGTTTGTTTTCGTGATTCATTAAGAGATTTTTTTTTTTTTTTTTTGACTAAATTCACCATTCATACTTTTTTCTGATTCAGCCCTGTCCAGTAATCAGCGCAGGTGGATGACAGCAATATGGTTAAGATTAAGAAAAAAAGAATATGAAAAAAATAAAACAAGAGCTATATTTTCGAAAAAAGAAAGGGGCAGGAATATGAAAAAAAATAAGATATTTTTTCTTTATCACAAGATTCTAACTACTATTGTTCAAGTGGTGTCCACTGTTAACTTACGAGGCAAGTTAGTCTATTTCAGGACAGACAATTTTAGCTGCATTTTATTGTATCAAAATCCACAAAATCAGTCGATACACCAGATAGGTTATTGGCTGAAAATGAGTTCTATGTTTACATGGATATCTGGGCTGTGATATCACGGGTTATGTTTGTCGAG
>NC_090742.1:17702795-17707795 GCF_036898095.1 Palaemon carinicauda
GTGATATTACAGTTACTAATCCGTAAAAGATTATAACAAAGTAGGGTAATAATTATGGTCGCCTTTTTTTCTGAAATCCGGTGGAGAGCAGCATATTCTTGCGGAGAATTTCTGATTAAGATTAGGGTGTTTTTTTTTAACAGTGAATGACTCTGAATATGAAAATAATTTTTTTCATGGGTGTTCCACCAGATTAAAAGAGTCGCTCTACATACATTAGACGGAACAGTCACTCTTCCATGGGCTTTATGGGATGTCCAACGTGGTTTGAAAGTTTTTAAAGGTCACTTGTGAATGGCAGAGGCAAGGGACAGTGACAGTGCCCTAGAGACTGACCATATGTACAGTGATTGTACAAAACTTAAATAACCACTGTTGTTGTAACGACAGTCCACTGAAACCAATCTTTCAATGATGCATATGTTGCTGCAAAACTAGAATTATCATGACCGATTAGAAAAGTAACATACATTCGTATAACATATAAAGGATTCATCATAATATCTTAATATTTCTTATATACATTATTATTACTTGCTAAGCTATAACCCTAGTTGGAAAAGCAGGATGCTATAAGCCCAGGGGCTCCAAAAGGGAAAATAGCCCAGTGAGGAAAGGAAACAAGGAAAAATTAAATATTTTAAGAACAGTAACATCAAAAGGAATATTTCCTATATAAACTATAAAAACTTTAACAAAACAAGAGGAAGAGAAATAGGATAGAATAGTGTGTCCGAGTGTACCCTCAAGCAAGGGAACTCTAACCCAAGACAGTGAAAGGCCATGGTACAGAGGCTATGGCACTACCCAAGACTAGAGAACAGTGGTTTGATTTTGGAGTGTCCTTCTCCTATATGATGAGCTGTGGTCTTCATAAGCTTGTGAATGGCAGAGGCAAAGGACAGTGGCAGTTCCATAGAGACTGACCATATGTACATATACTCAGCGCACAAACCCCCTCTCCACTCAAGCTAGGACCAGGGAGGACCAGGCAATGGCTGCTGATGATTCAGACAGTAGACCTATAGGCTCCTCCAAACCCCCACTCTTAGCTCACAAGGATGGTGAGGTTGCAGACACTCTAAGAAATTATCGAGCTTGAGTGGAACTCGAATCCCAGTCTAGCAGATTGCCTGGTAGGGACGTTTCAAATAGGCCACCACAACTGCAAAAGCTTTTCAGTCCTTCTCCGAATATCAAATATCAAACTACGATTGTCCGCAATTTCGTGTGTCCTCTTGGAGTGACTTTGTTTTCTGTTGTTATTTTTTCAGCTAATATTGCTTTATTATGGTTTAATTTTCCTTTCTAACGAAGGACACGGTCCAACTGTTGTGATGAGTTCGAAGTCATATCCTCAGGGCCATGACCAGGTGCTCATCGTAGCCTAAAATGAGAGGCTCTTTCATTCTCTTTCGAGTGTCTATGCTTGTAAACAATGCTGGATCGCCTCACTCTTGGTCCCTTTGTGGTGGCAATGTTTTCTCATCAGCAGTTCCAGTCTTTTTGATATTGTATTCCAAAACATATTTTAAGGCACGTAAGACAGGCCGTGCCTAAGAATGATATATATACATACACACACACACACACACACACACACACACATATATATATATATATATATATATATATATATATATATATATATATATATATATGTAAATAACAACCACAATGACATTTAATACCGAATTCTATCTTGGGAATATATATCAACTGGAATTCATTTTATGGTAATAGCTTCTGGCCGGGCAGAGATTTGAACCCCTGCCTATTCAGCCGAAAACCATGCCTGCAAGAACTCTACCAACTGAGCCGTCAAGATATATATATATATATATATATATATATATATATATATATATATATACAGTATGTATATATATGTATATATATATATATATATTTATACATACACATATATATATATATATATATATATATATATATATATATATATAATCATTCTTAGAGACGATTGGCGAAATCTAACTGAGGCCCTTTGCATCAATAGGCGTAAGAGATGATAATGATGATGATGATGATGATGATATATGTATATATATATATATATATATAATATATATATATACATACATACATACATGCATATATATATATATATATATATATATTTGTCTGTGTGTGATTTTCATTAAAGGCGATTGCCTTAGTGACATCAATGTATTTCCTACAGGAATCCTCGTATTTTCTCAGCTTCTTTAAGTTTTCAGGTGTAAGACTTTGGTTAAAGAAACATTCTCAAATAATGCATTGTTTCATATCCTCAGCTATTGTAGGAATTTACGATGATAGAAATAACTCAATCGATTTAATTGTATCGATTGAATTTAAAGAAAGGCAAATTCAGTCTTTCTATGCGTCGACATTTTCAAGATTCAAACTACGTCAGACTCGTTTATGAAAGTTCACATTGTTCAGATTATTGAACCTGAACCTGAAATAATAACAATATTTTTTTTTATTTCGTCTTGGGTTCTTTTCTTCATCCATGGTACTCTTTAGTAACTCCTAAGGTTCTTTTTCGTTACTTACTTTGTAAAACATGATAATAATTTCAACATATATTTTTTTCATTATTACGGAATTTTCATTTTAGCAGGTTTTATTTTTATTGTACAGTTAGACACAGGCATTCCTTGTATACCTTGTTCTGAGGAAGTGCACCCATCCACACCCTTACTGGACGGCCAGTTCCCGTGTTTAGCCCCGCCCACCACCTCTGCCATCTCTCCCCCCACTATCTGCTTGGTTACTCACCGCGAAGTAAAGGCGTGACAGGGTACGCTTCTTCGGAGTTTTTGGAGCGAGGTGTACCGGAAATCCCTGTGTCCAACTATACATTCCTGTCTTGAAGAAACCCCAAGGATCAAAATGCCATCAATGTCCACAAGGAACCCTGTTCATGCGGTGTTAGAGAAAGTCTTTTATTCTTAACTGTTCCTTGGTATCGGTTACTGGTAGTATCCATGAACCAGGTCAAGGGTTGTAAAATATTTGACTCCTTTTAGTCCAAATACAGAATCTGCCATGTTTGCCATCAACAACTTATTAAAGACTGTCATCTTATTCAGTCTACGGGAGTTCACACACAACCTTATACTGCTCTACTTTTATTTGTTCTGGAACTATGGGTGAAGACCAAGGAGAGATGCTGTAGAAATAATACCCAGTTCATGCAACATTTTGCATTGAAGCCCCGTAATCCTTATATTGATTTTGATGTTACGGAGGGGAGAGGGTAAGATATATTCGATACCTGTGCTGGGATTACGTTGCCAAGTCCAGGGGTGTTGGTCTGAGCTTCTGGACCATGGTGTGAGCCTTGGCTATTGTCCTCAAGGTCCTAAATAACCTCAGGTTGTCGATAAGTGCTTGCAAAAGCTATGAAAGAGATGGACGAGGGTCACTGTAAAATTCTTTGCAGCTGAAAATAGAAAGAGGATCAATTTCTACTTTTGTACCAGAATAAGAGATCTTGTATGTATGTGTGTATATATACACTTGTGTATGTATGTGGAAGTGTATCGGTGCGTGCACGTGCAAGCTTATGTACGAGATTTTGCACTTTTTAACTTGTGACGATAAAGTTTATCCGTACTTATTTGTTTACGTGTAATTTGGAACTAGAAAAAACATCATGGATTCAAACTAGAAATATTTGATGAATTATCCTCTCGAGAAAAGTCATTGTCGGTAAACATGTTTCATTAAAGAACGATAGAAACGAAAAACCTTTAAAAGAATGAATTTAGATATTTAGTCCGACTATAAATCGTTAAACTTAACATCGATTTTCCAATTGCTTTCATTGTCTGTCATTTCCTTTGAAACCGAACGATGCCAGATAGGTCAAAGGAGTAAGCGAAACTTTTTCGAAATGCCTGATTTGCTCCTTCTTCTGTTCCATCATTGACCTGCTCCTCTTGAGCCGCTCGCGAGCTCATTGTAACGGGAGGAGGACTTGGCTCTTTTCAAGTTTCGGTTAACGACGGCAGACCTTTGATCTATCGAGAGCAATCGATCTTCGAAACCTAATAAGAGTTTTATCGATAGTCTTGTCTTTACTCTTTCGAGTTTTTTTTTTTTTTTTTGAAGTATGGGTTATTAATGTAATTAATATAAATAGTATTAGTTTTAAAATTATTTTTGCTTTTACTATTATCATTATTAATTTTATTGTTATCATTATTTTATAATAATTATTATTATTATTATTATTATTATTATTATAGTTCTGAGTGAAAGGTCATTCTTCATTCTCTTAATCTAAATTATAATTATTATAAAACTTCTGATAAAAATTTTATTCTTCACTTGTTCAATGAAAACCAAAGATGTTAAAAAAGTAATAATCTTTGACGTATTAGTGAAAAAAAAAATATATTTTTCATTTTAGCAGAGGAAAATGCTACCGATTGTCAAAGATTCCAGAGTCTGTAGACGGAGGGGGGAAGACTCACACATCCAATAGGTTTTGTTAAACTGATATTATTATTATTATTATTATTATTATTACTTGCCAAGCTACAACCCTAGTTGGGAAAGCAGGATGCTATAAGCCCAGGGGCTCCAACAGAGAAAATAGCCTAGTGAGGAAAGGAAACAAGGAAAAATGAAATATTTTAAGAAGAGTAACATCAAAATAAACTATATATATGTTTTTAACAGTAAATCGATATTTCTTTCCCCTATCTTTTTTGTTTTTTATTTTCATCATTCATCCTCTTTTTTACACTTTTTTGCTTAATCCCAATTTTTTTTTATCATATTAGGTTTTAGATTCGTATAAAAATTCAAAACTTCTAATCTTTAACCTCTTTTTCTGACAAACTTCCTCAGAATATCAAGACTCAACTCTCTCTCTCTCTCTCTCTCTCTCTCTCTCTCTCTCTCTCTCTCTCTCTCTCTCTCTCTCTCTCTCTCTCTCTCTCTCTCTCTCTCTCTCTCAATTTTTACAAATTTTCCTATGTTCT
>NC_090742.1:17717795-17730295 GCF_036898095.1 Palaemon carinicauda
AATGCTATTAGCCCTCATTAACTATCCATTTTGAATCCATTTTCAATCTCCTTCAGTCCTGGACTAAATTAAAACCCTATAGTCAATTCTTTTTAGTAAGGCAGATTTACACCGACTCGCAGGGGTGCCCTTTTTGCTCGGAAAAGTTTCCTGATCGCTGATTGGTTGGACAAGATAATTCTAACCAATCAGATGGCAGGAAAGTTTTCCGAGCTAAAAGAGCACCACTGCGAGTCAGTGCAAATGCGCCTCATTAAAAAAATGAGTATAGGCTGCTTGAGATAGCGTTCGTTGGAGGACTCATTAATATAGATATTTCGAATATATTCAAAAGCTATATACAGTAATATCATAAAGGATTAGCAGTGTATTACTGAATTTAGGGAAATTGTTGCCACTTAATGTTTTCATGGGAAATTTTTCCATTGTGATCTTTACTGTATATATGGTAATAGTTAAGTAGTTAGCACTGTTTCACTGACACTTTAAAGTTTGTATAATGTAAATATATATATATATATATATATATATATAGAGAGAGAGAGAGAGAGAGAGAGAGAGAGAGAGAGAGAGAGATGCTTAAGGTATGTGCAATCGCATATTTAATAATCACATAGAAAAAAATTCCCGTCGGTTTATTCTTGTTCAAGCTAGTTTTTGTTTGTGCTCCGTTAGTAAACATACAAATTCAAACAGCGAATAATTCCCCCCTGTAATTTTCCTCAAGGCCTTTGACTCCCGATGATTTCACTTGAAGCCTTTAAAGAAGGAGACGAGAATAAAGTAATTATAGTTTCGAGTCGCAGCTGGGAACTAATTTCAACCGCTTTTATCCGACCGACTGAGTTTTGACTCAGATGCGACAAGTTTCTTGCAGGAATTTCTCTCTGCTGGTTCTGGGTTTACTGTCTTAGGGGTGCGGTGAGGGGGGAGGGGGGTGGTGTTAGATCCGAAATTTACCGTTCGGTAATAATAAGGATAAGGATAGGGAAGAGGGGAATATGGGGAAAGGAAGAGTACCCCTGGATACAATCCAGTTTATAGCCCGGAGGCAGGTACTCTGGATGGGAAAGAATAAGGAAAATGGGAGAAGAGAAGTACCGTTGGGTGATAATCGGAAAATTGCTATCAGAATGGTAAATTTGAAACGAAGGTTTATTTAAGGTAAACAATGGATAGAAGTTGATGGAGAATAAAAGGAAGTAGATGATTTTTGGAAAGAATTTTTTAAGAGGAATGTTGGAGAAAGGAAAATTGAAAGGAAGAAAATCCTAAAAGACAAAATTAATGAACGAGGAAAGGTCGGAAGAAAAGTTTTTTTGGGGAAAAATTTTTTTTTAGTGAAAGTGAAAAAAAAAAAATCCATGGAAAATTTTTTTAGAAGAGAAATCAAACGTATGAATGAAGCAATTATAAGAAAATAGAAACTAAAATAGAAGGTAAATATTGGATAGGAAGCTGGAGCGAAAGAGAAAACTTTAATTATTGACAGACTTTGAAAATCAGCAGCTTTTGTTTATATCGGGAGGCCAAGTTTGATCCGAAAAAAATATCTTTGTTATTTCTTTGATGTTATAAATTATTCTAAATTATGTCATTACGTCATTAAAATGTTAAGTAATAAAACAATAAAGAGAGAGAGAGAGAGAGAGAGAGAGAGAGAGAGAGAGAGAGAGAGAGATGCTGAAATTGAATTATAATAACCATCCGAAGGAATGTCGACCTGAAATAATTATTTGTATAAATGTTTATTCTGATTTTCAATTCAATTCTCTCTCTCTCTCTCTCTCTCTCTCTCTCTCTCTCTCGCACACACTGATCATTTACACCCAGTGATTTCAGACCGACATTCTTTTGATAGTTATTATGATTTAATGTCTCTCTCTCTCTCTCTCTCTCTCTCTCTCTCTCTGATCATTTACACACAATGATTTTAGACCGACATTCTTTTGATAGTTATTATAATTTAATGTTGCTCTCTCTCTCTCTCTCTCTCTCTCTCTCTCTCTCCCTCTCTCTCTCTCTCTCTCTCTCTCTCTCTCTCTCTCCACGATGTTTAGCTGTCAGTATTTTTCCAAAATACACGAAAAGTGGAATTTTAAAATTTGAAGATATCATAGAGTGGTCTTCACAACTGAAAGGAATGTGCAGTGACTTACGTATTTCAAGAAGAAATTATTAATAATTGAGAGAGAGAGAGAGAGAGAGAGAGAGAGAGAGAGAGAGAGAACGAACGAATAGGCCTTTAGGCCTTAACTGAGATTAGGCCTCTTCGTGCTCAAGGAACTTCATTGCAGTATCTCAGGACGTTCCTCCGCCCTAGGGAATTTTCTCTCTCTCTCTCTCTCTCTCTCTCTCTCTCTCTCTCTCTCCTCAAGGGGACTTAATTGTGAGCCTCGCGTACATTAGGTGGTGGCCTTCGTCCGATGACCTCGACCGTGTCTCTGTCTGTCTGCCAGTCATTTCTCCGGACTGGAAGAGACAGTTTTATTTCTTCATCTCAAGAAATATATATATATATATATATATATACTGTGTATATATATATATCGTGTTCAAAATAGAAATAAATTTCTACCTCATACTTGGGATCGAACGCTAGCCCCTTCTAATGAAAGGCCAGGTCGAAACCAACCATGCCACGAGAGGCCATATATATATATATATATATATATACATGTAACTTTTAGAAATAATATCATGCGTTGATTAATTACCAGTACCTTCATTTTTGGGTCATTGTATTCTTTAATTTGCATTTTGACTTTTTAATCACACGGGGAAACACACAGGCATGATACGATAGTGCAAAAATGTATTTCCAAATGAGTATTTTTAATAATTTTATCATATACATGTGTGTATATATATATGTGTGTGTGTGCGTGTGTATATTATGTATGTATTATATATATATATATGTGTGTGTGTGTGTATGTATGTATGTATGTATATATATATATATATATACATATATATATATATATATATATGTCTGTGTGTGTCTGTCTGTTTGAGTGTATGTATGTATGTTTGTCTGTGTGTAAATATATATCATATAATTTTCGAACACGATTACTGTTCCCCCCATTTCAAGCTATATTATGATAATAACCTGATGCCCTTCAGTTTTTTTTTCTTCTAAACTGTTGATAACTTTAACTGTCTTGAACTATATCATATTCACTTCTGCTCTGATATCACTGTATACTTCTTTTTACGGCCTAGCAATGAATCTTATACACTGAAATTATTACCAATATTACTATTACTTTGTATCGAGTTTATATACTTTCTAGAACTGGGAAACTAATAAAAAAAAAAGTCGTTCCATATCTGTGATGGATATTTAAACATTTTGCCTTGTCTGAAAATAAATGTTTTTTCGGTATATGTATATATAATTTCTAGAACTGGGAAACTAATTAAAAAAGTTGCTCCATATATGTGAAGGATATTTAAACATTTTGCTTTGTCTAAGAATAAATGTTTGTACATTATATGTTTATATAATTTCTAGAACTGGCAAACTAATTGAAATAAGTAGCTCTATATCTGTGAAGGATCTTTAAACATTTTGCTTTGTCTAAGAATAAATGTTTGTACATTATATGTTTATATAATTTCTAGAACTGGCAAACTAATTGAAATAAGTAGCTCTATATCTGTGAAGGATCTTTAAACATTTTGCTTTGTCTAAGAATAAATGTTTGTACATTATATGTTTATATAATTCCTAGAACTGGCAAACTAATTAAAAAAGTAGCTCTATATCTGTGAAGGATATTTAAACATTTTTCTTTGTTTTAAGAATAAATGTTTTTATGGTATATGTTTATATAATTTATAGAACTGGCAAACTAATTAAAAAAGTAGTTCTGTATCAGTGAATGATATTTAAACATTTTGCTTTGTTTTAAGAATAAATGTTTTTATGGCATAGGTTTATATAATTTATAGAACTGGCAAACTAGTTGAAAAAGTAGCTCTATATCTGTGAAGGATATTTAAACATTATGCCTTCTCTAAGAATAAATGTTTGTTCATTATATGTTTACATAATTTATAGAAACTGGCAATCTAATTAAAAAAGTAGCTCTACATCTATGAAGGATATTTAAACATTTTACTTTTTCTAGGAATAAATGTTTGTACAGTATATAGATTACAAAAAAAAAAAAAAAAAAAAACATGAATTACTTTTTATGATGATCTTTAACGACTGGCATTGAAGAATTCGTTCCAAAACCCGTCTTTAATCGAACATGACAAGGCACAACTTCCTTCTAGGTTTTTTTTTTCTTGTATATCAAGTTGTGTTTACGTTCCCTGAGAGGCTTTGTATATTGTAAGAATGTCATTGAATAAAATAATTAGTAATAACTAGCGGAACCCGTGTAAATTACACGAAATGATATTTTCAATACTAATTATCGTGTTCCTAACCTATACATGTTTGAATAAAATGACCCGAGATTAATTTTATAATCTAGGTTAAGGAAATTGATAGAACTCAATTTTTTGTGTAATATTTAAAAAAAAGTCAGGTGCTAAAGACAAAATTGGGAAAACTATATAAGATGTGCTTTGTTTAAGTAATCGAAGTCTCAAGTGAGTTTTTAAGAGTATACCATGCAATTATTTCCGTTTTCTCCATTCATTTACATGCAAACTCACCAGCGTTATAAATTGCACAGTTTCAATATATATATATATATATATATATATATATATCGTGATATGTCCGCTTCTGAGGATATGGGTAATGAATAATTCAAACTATGCAATCATGAAAGTATTAAATAATGTATGTGAAAATGCCCTTCTTTATAGACACTACTACTACTACTACTACTACTACTACTACTACTACTACTACTGATGATAATAATAATGATAATAATAATAATAGTGACCTTTTTCCCACTCCGTATTAACAAAAAACCTGATGAAGGAAATTGAAGCTATTTATATATATGTATATGTATATATATATATATATATATATATATATATATATATATACGTATATATATATAACAAAAAAAAACAGGAAAACTATAAATCTTCGACTGGGCAATCGACCTAAAACGTGAGTGAGCCCGAGAATCAGTGTAGTATTTAGGGCGTCTCTAATCACTCCTTGTGTGAGGGAATCACCGAACATAATGGCAGTCGGGAAAATAGCAGCGGAAGCTTTTTGCCAAACAATGTCTTACTTTCGCTTTGGAAAAGCTCTGATGAGGTATTACCAATGCCTAAATTATAATAATAACTATAAAAACAACATTGCAAGTTGCAATAGTAGTATTAGCGTAGTACCTATAGTCAATTTTTTTTAGTGAGGCATATTTGTACCGACTCGCAGGGGTGCCATTTTAGCTCAGAAAAGTTTCCTGATCGCTGATTGGTTGGGCAAGATAATTCTAACCAATCAGATAGCAGGAATTTTTTCCCAGCTAAAAGGTCAACGCTGCAAGTCAGTGCAAATGCGCCTCATGAAGAAAAATTGAGTATAGATGTAGCTGTTCTTTGATACATATGCACAGTCTCTGATAAAAATGCCTCATTAACATTTAAAGAATAATGGTATTACGTTGCATGCAATATATCCCGTAGTATATATCTCGCTATTATTGACATTGCTAGTATATTGAGTCTCTCTCTCTCTCTCTCTCTCTCTCTCTCTCTCTCTCTCTCTCTCTCTCTGGATATTGGTGCGTTGGACTTATATGTTTATCATCATCGACCTATTCATGAAAATTTATGAAAATGAGGCTTCGATCTCAATATCTTAAATATCGCTGAATACAATAGTTCGTTATTATAAATTATATTTTTATTATAACTCCACGATAATACGAAACTTGATAGTTATGGGATTTTTCGACTGGCCAGACAGTACTACATTGGATCCTTCTCTCTGGTTACGGTTCATTTTCCTTTTGCCTACACACACACCGAATAGTTTGGCATATTCTTTACATATTCTCCTCTGCACTCATGCACCTGACAACACTAAGATTACCAAACAATTCTTCTTCACAGAAGGGGTTACTGCACTGTAGTTGTTCGGTGGCCACTTTCCTCTTGGTAAGGGTAGAAGAGACTCTTCAGCTATGGTAAGCAGGTCTTCTAGTAGAAGGACACTCCAAAATCAAACCATTGTTCTCTAGTCTTGAGTAGTGCCATAGCCTCTGTACCATGGTCTTCCACTGCCTTGGGTTAGAGTTCTCTTGCTTGAGGTTACACTCGGGCACACTATTCTATCTTATTTCTCTTCCTCTTGTATTGTTAAAGTTTTTATAGTTTATATAGGAGATATTTATTTTAATGTTTTTACTCTTCTTAAAATATTATATTTTCCTTTTTTTCCTTTCCTCACTGGGCTATTTTCCCTGTTGGAGCCCCTGGGCTTATAGCATCCTGCTTTTCCAACTAGGGTTGTAGCTTAGCAATTAATAATAATAATAATAGTAATTTCTGGCGAATTGTCCTTAGTTCCAGAGAATTTGTCTTGCTAATCTGGGTTATGGAAGCTGGAAAATAAAACTTGTTATGTACCGAAATACGTTATTGTACATGCCATTGAAATTATGGTAAAAGTGAACTAAGATTCTTATTCAAGAAAACACTGACTCATCAACCGGTGACTAAGGCTTCTCTCGAACGTCATCTTATTCATAAAAAGGAACAATAAAAAAACATAATTTCACGACAAACTTGAGACATTTAAAAACGTTATACAAAGACACACGTTGATAATAGAAGGACTCCTGACTTATAGAATCGTTTGGTAACGTAGGTTAATAACAGATGGTGTACACATTAACAAATTGGTAGGAATATGTAGTTTTATAACAAAAGCAGCAGTGGAAAGGAATGCAAAGATTATATGGAATGATTATTATTATTATTATTATTATTATTATTATTATTATTATTATTATTACTTGCTAAGCTACACCCCTAGTTGGAAAAGGAAGATGCTACAAGCCCAGGGGCTCCAACAGGGAAAATAGCCCAATGAGGAAAGGAAACAAGGAAAAATAAAATATTTTATTATTATTATTATTATTATTATTATTACTTGCTAAGCTACACCCCTAGTTGGAAAAGGAAGATGCTACAAGCCCAGGGGCTCCAACAGGGAAAATAGCCCAATGAGGAAAGGAAACAAGGAAAAATAAAATATTTTATTATTATTATTATTATTATTATTATTATTATTATTATTACTTGCTAAGCTACACCCCTAGTTGGAAAAGGAAGATGCTACAAGCCCAGGGGCTCCAACAGGGAAAATAGCCCAATGAGGAAAGGAAACAAGGAGAAATAAAATATTTTATTATTATTATTATTATTATTATTATTATTATTATTTCGTGGTAGGAGACCCTCTTTTAGGCAGGTTGAGTTAAAAGTAATGGCTGCATCGGCAGAGTTTATTTTCTTATCCAATTTTTCTATTTTCCGGATAATTCTCTTTAGAGCGCTGCAATCAGCCAGCAGACTTGAAAAATTCATCAGTCGGGTGAATGACAAAATCGGAAGACTTTTCAAGTATATTCTCACAAAATACAAGTAAAACTTTTGGTACAAAATAGTAAAAACTACGACGCGTTTCGAGGATAAGTCCTTCCTCTTCTTCAGGTAGAGAGTGAGGTGGATGCTGCAGTCGGGTGGTATTTATACCCAGGATCAGGATTACAAGTGAAAGGGCTGGAATTTTCAGTCTGCTGGCTGATTGCAGCGCTCTAGAGAAGAGAATTATCCGGAAAATAGAAAAATTGGATAAGAAAATAAACTCTGCCGATGCAGCCATTATTATTATTATTATTATTATTATTATTATTATTATTACTTGCTAAGCTACAACCCTAGTTGGAATAGGAAGATGCTACAAGCCCAGGGGCTCCAACAGGAAAATAGCCCAATGAGGAAAGAAAATAAGGAAAACTAGAATATTTTAAGAACAGTAACAACATTAAGTTGCCGTATTAAGCTGGCCTTATGCTAGCTCTTGTTCTCGGAGTCTGCTGAAGTTATGTCTTGCTATGGCTAGAATCATGCTGTATTTATTATTTATGTTAAACTACCAACAATTATATCTTCAACTTTTTGAATTACAAGCAATTTTTTTTTATTTCCATAGGTTTTTCTTTTTATTGACCCTAGATCAATATTGGAATTCTCCAATTTCTTTTTTTTTTTCCTGTAACGTTTTTCTCCGCGGTTCATGATTACATTTACCTGAAACAGTCTGTGATGTATCATAAGGGAAATGAGGAGTTTTCTCCAGTTACTCTTGGCGCCGAATACACACACACACACACACACACACACACACATATATATATATATATATATATATATATATATATATATATATTCACATGTATTCGTGTATGTATATATACACTTACATATACACATATATGGATGCATATGTATATATTCATTTATGTATGCGTGTATTTATATATATATATATATATATATATATATATATATATATATATATATACACATACATACATACATACATACACTCACAGAAACACACGCATTCATATATATATATATATATATATATATATATATATGTTTATGTACAGTATATATATATATATATATATATATATATATATATATATATATATATATATATATATATGTATATCTACACATACTAGTTATCACTGTATGCTCCTATCTTTGAGTGAGAATTTATGAAACATATGTGATGGGCCAGGGAAGGCTTCGTGGCAGAGCATTAACCATGTAAGGTCAGATGACATGCACATTTTTCAACAGCTTCCGTTCATGGTTTGAAGTTTGGCAAGGGAGGCTGTTTTGGACATACAGAGTTGAACTTCGTATTTGATGCATCCTCTCGTTCCAGAATGATATCCGGCCTGTGCGGGTTTTGAAAACTGCAATCGAAGCCAAAATTGGTGTGTTCAGGGGAGTAGATGAAATGGGAAGATTTGACCAAAAAAAATATATATATATATATATTTCCTTTACTCGCTGGGCTATTTTTACTTGTTTGAGTCCCTGGGCTTATAGCATTTTGCTTTTCTAACTAGGGTTATATCTTAGCTATTGATAATAATAATAATAATAATAATAATAATAATAATAATAATAATAATAATAAGCATTATGGGTAATCCATGAGATACAAGTTATTGCATATTTGGACAAATAACAGAATGAGTCCCTAAAAATTGCAAAAGAGGCAGTGGAAGGAAGAGAAGACAATGGATTGACGAGCCAAGAAAGTTTCCGGGTATAGACTGGCATATAAACAGTCGTGAGTGGAAGGACATGACTGAGGACTTTGTTCTGTAGTGAACTAGCAACGGCTGATGATGATAAGAATGATTTTTGGACTGAATACATGTTAGGCAGGGGAGAAATGGGACTGAGGATAGAAGGGAGGTTGGAACTAAGGACAGGAAGAAGGTGGGGGACTGGGAATAGAAGGAAGGTTGGGACTGAGGATAGAAGGGAGATGGGGGACTGAGGGTAAAAGGAAGGGGGGTGACTGAGGATAGAAGGGAGGTTTGGGGCTAAGGATAGAAGGAAGATGGGGGATTGAGGTTAGTAGGGAGGAGGGGAACATAAGATAGAAGGGAGGTGGGGGATTAAGGATAGTAGGGAGAAGGTGACTGAGGATAGAAGGAAGGGTTGCTAATGACAGAAGGGAGTTAGGGGACTGACGGTAGAAGGAAGGTTGGGGGCTGAAGATAGAAGGAAGGGGGACTGAGGGCAGAGGGGAGGTGAGAGACTGAGGACAGAAGGGAGATGGGGGACTGGCGGTAGAAGGAAGGTTGAGGGCTGAAGATAGAAGGAAGGGGGGCTGAGGGACAGAGGGGAGGTGAGGGACTGAGGACAGAAGGAGATGGGGGACTGAGTATAGAAAGTAGATGGGGGACTGAGGAGGAAAGGAAGGGGGCTGAAGACAGAAGGGAGGTAGGGGACTGAGGATAGAAGGGAGGTGGGGGACTGAGGATAGAAGGAAGGTGGGGGGGCTGAGGGTGGAAGGAATGTTGGGGGCTGAGGACAGATGGGAGGTGGGGGACTGAGAATAGAAGGGAGGTGAGGGACTGAGGATATAATGAAGGTGGGCGTTAGGGATTGGAGGAATGATATATAGTGAAAACCAATCGAGCGGATATAGCATCGTCCATTAAAAGGAAAATATTTCGTGAAATCGATTCCTCATAACTATGAAAGTTCTGAGATTGGATGTGACGTAGGATGCCACTAGTCCCGTTTTGGCAGGATGATATATTTGAGGATCTCGACCTTCCCTATGGGGGAAAGCCTCCACTTCCGGTGCTTTCACTCTAATGGCGAATATAATCGCCCGTCATAGGCTGTAATTTTCCAGATATGTCTCTTTAAACCTTAAATTGCATTTTTAAAGGAAATCGTCGTTATAAAAAGAAGATAATATGACCTTAGTTCTTAGGGGTTAATGTTGAATTTGACCTTTAGTTCAAGTGTTTTCTCTATGGCGTTGCTCATAATCATATTACATCAATTTTAAATTGCATGTTGTATTGTCAACTGGTTTGCATGTGTTATTACATCAGATCATATTAATGAAATCGATAACTCAAATGCAATTACATAATTTCTAACTTATAGTTTTATTTTTAATTGATATAAATGATCCAAGTGAGGAAGTACAGATATTTAAAGGCTTAAAGGTTTAAAGGCCGCTCATGAATGGTAGAGGCAAGGAAAAGTGACATTGCCCTATCAAGCAGAACAATGCCCTAGAGACTCACCATATTACGTATGATCAGCGCCCAAGCCTCCCTCTCCACCCAAGCTAGGACCAAGGAGGGCCAGGCAATGGCTGTTGATGACTCAGCAGATAGACCTATAGGCTCCTCCAAAGCCCCCATCCCTAGCTCATAAGGATGGTGGGAATGTAGTGACCAAAGGAACTAACGAGTTAGAGCAATCACCCGCCAAGGACGCTACCACCATGCCACCACAACTCTAAACTATTTTGATCAAGGCTGATTAATTGGTTTATTTCCAGGACTTAAGATGTATTAGATTGTTAAGTAATTTATCCGTATAAAGTTTTCTTTTGATCAATAGGAGACAATAATAATTGCCACGTCTTAGAACCATAGGAATCAATGAAAAAAATGTAAAGATTTTATTACTTGACATAACAGGCTTCTTTCACAATGGCGCAAGCGGATGGTGATTGAAGCTAAATTGCATAATATTGTCATCAATATGTTTCCATACAAGCTTAAAGCAGCTGTTGCCTATATCTGTAGAATCAACGCCTGTATGAATGCAAACTGTAAGAGCCAAATTTCTTATCAATACTTCTTGTTAAATAGTTTGAAAAATATTCGATTACTATTTTGACGTCTAAAGTTCCGGTTATAGAATTTTTTTTCCATGTATGGTTAGATGATTATGCACGAATTTCTCACATCACTATAATAAGGGGTTATTAAGTAAAATAGTTGACTCTCCCAATGTGAGGTGTCTTTTAGGTCTGATATAAAAATTGATTTTTTTTTTTCTGCAAAACCTCTGCTGTAATTTATTCATTTTTCATTTTTGCCAAGGCTTCGATAATGTTACAGTTATTAGCTATCCATCTTGGATATTCATATTTTTATTACTCAATAGATACTTATAAAATATCTCATCTTACGAATATACCTCCTTTATTATTGACGATTTTACACCACAGTTCCATGTTGAAAGATAATAATTCGAGAATATGATTAATATATAGACCACTGTCTATTTTGATAGGATTTATAATTCTAATTACTGCTCTAATGAACAAGTTTTTAGTTCACCAGAAGGAATGTTAGAAGTTTATCAGTCTATTAAGAAATTGTTCATCAAAATGAGGTTTTGATTTGCTGACAATGGGCTGGTTGAGACTCGCAGGTCCATCCCTTCGTAGTATTCTAAATGTGGGGAGTTCCTTTTCCTTGATACATGATTGCAAGAAAAAAGCAGTTTATATATATATATATATATATATATATATATATATATATATATATATATATATATATATATATATATATATATATATCTTCTTCTTTGTCTACATCTTTTCCCACTTTTATGTGGGGTCGATGTTTCTGACCAGCTTTCTCCATCTACCTTTTCCTCTTTTAAATATATATATATATATATATATATATATATATATATATATATATATATATATATTACACACGTCTTATGTGCGTTTGTATGTGTAAATATGAGAGAGAGAGAGAGAGAGAGAGAGAGAGAGAGAGAGAGAGAGAGAGAGAGAGAGAGAGAGAGAAATGAAAGTGGGTAGGCGAAAATAATGTTCTATCTTGGTTATTGTATTCTGTAATACAGTTTAATCATCCTGACAAATTGTAGAGGTAAATATACATTTTCTCCTTTAATTACGTCATGTACGGTAAACTTGTTAAACTGTCAGAATGTTATAAAGCATA
>NC_090742.1:17735295-17740535 GCF_036898095.1 Palaemon carinicauda
GAGAGAGTATATTGAACGGATTCCTTAAGATAGAATAAGCAAGTCAAATATAAAGGTTCGTAAACAGAGAGAGAGAGAGAGAGAGAGAGGAGAGAGAGAGAGAGAGAGAGAGAGAGAGAGAGGAGAGAGAGGAGGAGGGAGAGAGAGTATTTTAGATTCTTGGCTTGTAGCTCTGTAATCATATACATAACCTATGCAACGGCCACTTATACGTCACTACAAGAGACTAGCTAATCAGCAACCGTCAAATACGTTATTAAGGAGACATTCAGAAAGATATGGAAGATAAAAGTAATAATCACGATAAAGAAGAACTGAATAAAGACTATTTATCTATTTCTTTATGAGGTTGTTAAAACATTTGGTTCATTTACCAATGAAAATACACAATTAAATAGCTAATCATCTTTTCATTTGTAGACTAATAGAACGAGATGTTATCAGACAATGTAATGCTTACGATTAGTATGACATGTAATCGCTGAATGAATATTGATGAACCATATATTAACAGGAACCTTATTCTATATATTAATACAATAGCATGTGTGTTATTTATTTTCTCTCATGCTTTAAAGAAAACGGAAATAATTTCATGGTATACTCTTACAAATTCACATTAGACTTTGATTACTTAACCAAAGCTCATCTTATATAGTTTTCCCAATTCATGTATTGCTCATTTTTAAAAATAAATATACAAGTCAAATCTTATCACATTTTATTGAAACATGTATAGGTTAGGAACAAGATAATTAGTATTGAAAATATCATTTTGTGTAATTTACACGGGTTCTGCTTAAAGAAAACGGAAATAATTTCATGGTATACTCTTACAAATTCACATTAGACTTTGATTACTTAACCAAAGCTCATCTTATATAGTTTTCCCAGTTCATGTATTGCTCATTTCTTAAAATAGATATACAAGTCAAATTCACATTAGACTTTGATTACTTAACCAAAGCTCATCTTATATAGTTTTCCCAATTCATGTATTGCTCATTTTAAAAAATAAATATACAAGTCAAATCTTATCACATTTTATTGAAACATGTATAGGTTAGGAACAAGATAATTAGTATTGAAAATATCATTTTGTGTAATTTACACGGGTTCTGCTTAAAGAAAACGGAAATAATTTCATGGTATACTCTTACAAATTCACATTAGACTTTGATTACTTAACCAAAGCTCATCTTATATAGTTTTCCCAGTTCATGTATTGCTCATTTCTTAAAATAGATATACAAGTCAAATCTTATCACATTTTATTCAAACATGTATAGGTTAGGAACAAGATAATTAGTATTGAAAATATCATTTTGTGTAATTTACACGGGTTCCACTAGTGTTAATGATGGAATTTTCAGTGGAATTTATATATAGGAAGATATCATCATTCATGTCTCTCCTCTATTCATGACCACATATAATATAGGAATGTGTGACAAATTTTATTGAACTTGTGATATAGAAATAGTTGACAAAGTCTATTAACTCTATAGTGTAGAATTATTTGACAAAATCTATATATTCTTTAGAGTAGATATATTAAAAAACCCAACACTAGTTCAGAAATATTTGAAAAAACTATTTATACTGTAGTCTATATGTATTTGACTAAGGATTTTCATAGACCCTACTCTGTAGCCTACAATAGAATGATTTCGTATACTCTATTTACTATGTAGGCTACAATACAATTATATTATAATCTCTAGTTACTAGTAGGCTACAATAGAATTATTTAGTATTATTTATTTACGATAGAATTATTTCATAAACTCTAGTTACCATTGATATGTAGTAAAACGCTATTTGACGGAATCTATCTGTTCTGTTGTTTAGAAATATATAAAAGTCTATTTATCTTTTAGGGTCGAAATATTTGATAAACTATTTTCCCTGTTGCGTAGAATTATTTACAGACTACTTTCCTTGTAGTGTAGAAGTATATGACTAAGTCTATTTACTCTTATAGGATAGAAATATTTGACAATCCATTTTCCCAGTAGCGTAGAAATATTTGACGAACTATTTATCCTGTAGCGTAGAAAATTCTGACAAATTCTGTTTACCTAATAGCTTGAAAATGTGTGATAATATATTTACCCTGTGGCATAGAAATATTTGCCAAACTATTTACCCTGTAGCGTAGAAAATTCTGACAAATTCTGTTTACCCAATAGCTTGAACATGTGTGACAATATATTTACCCGTAGCATCGAGATATTTCGCAAACTATTTACCCAGTAGCGTTGAATATTCGGAAAAATTCTGTTTACCCAATAGCTGGAAAATGCGTGACAATATATTTACCCGTTGCATAGAAATATTTGACAAACTATTTATCCTGTAGCGTAGAAAATTCTGACAAATTCTGTTTACACAATAGCTTGAAAACGTGTGACAATATATTTACCCGTAGCATCGAGATATTTCACAAACTATTTACCCAGTAGCGTTGAATATTTTGACAAATTCTGTTTACCCAATAGCTGGAAAATGCGTGACAATATATTTACCCGTTGCATAGAAATATTTCACAAACTCGATTTACCGTGAAACGTAGAAATTTTTTACCCATCCCGTCATCTAAATTTTCAATTTACCACCTACCCGCCCAGTTGCAAATACTCTTCAATATTTTAAGAAACAATTGTAGATAAATCTATGGATTGTGAGATATTTTGGTTTGGGTAATAGACCAGTCAGTGGGTACGTGGATGAAATTATACTATTAAACTAAGTAAAACAGTAGCTCTGTTAACGAGAAGAATCAAGTTACGTAGAAAATGAAAACTACCGGTTTCACTGGTTTATATTTGACGTGTTACGCGGGCGCACACACTCTCACACACAAGTTGTGCGTGTGTTTGTATATATGTATATATATATTATATATATATATATATATATATATATATATATATATATATATATATATATATAGGTACATACATACATCCATATATATATATATATATATATATATATATATATATATATATATATATATATTATAACAACAACAATAACAACAACAAATGCTACTGTTTTTAGTCAACAGCAGGACAAAAGTCTCACATATTTATTTATGTATATATATATATATATATGTATGTATGTATGTATGTATTATAACAACAGCAGTAGCAAAGGCCGCTTTTTTTATTCCACAACAGGACAAAAGCCTCAGACTTATATATATATATATATATATATATATATATATATATATATATATATATATATATATATATATATATACACACGAGCGTGTGTATGTATGTTTGTACTGTCTATCTTCACGTGTATAGCAATGAATATTGTGAGCCTCATCTTAATTCCTGTCAAAAATGCCAATATAAGGTTAAATCTGAGATGAAGGAAAATAAGACTTTTAAGACTTCGCACGAAATAGAAATGTCACGCCCACGTCTCTCTCAGAATACTAGGTGACCAAAAATCCGTTATTCCTTTTTTTTTTTTTTTTTTTTTTTTTTTTTTTTTTTTTTTATCGCACCTGACCGTGGCCAAAAAGCGTATTCTTTATCCATTATTGGTGGGTTCATCTATATTTTTCTTATGTTATAACGGTCTGGTGTTTAAAGAGAAAGTTGTGTTCTCCATATTTTTATTCATCTAATGGGGCTATCACAGGGTGAAATTTTGTTTATAGGATAAAATTACTCTTATTGTTTTTTTGGAGGCTGATTTTCTCTATTGAATTATTTATAACTCGTGTATGCGACCCGTCAAAAATGAAGACTAAACATCTAGATAGATATGTACATACGTACACGCACCCCTCTCATCAGGGTATGTCTATTCCCTCTCCCCCTACCCAAAGGACGCGAAGCCCTGAGCTCTTTTGTCTGAATTCATAGTCATTCATTAAATACATTTTCCGTCTGGTTAAGGTAGAGTCACACATGCATGTTCTCACCCGGTATGTCCTCCCGTATGCCCATACGCGGCCAAACGTGCGTTTTTAACCACGCCCACACAGGTATTGAATTGTGCCGCACAACGGTGCACCTAACGTTGCACCTACGCACGTCAGTATGACGTTAGTACTGCGTTAGTGTGACGTAGTGCGTGAGTGGCAGCCGTTGTGCGTTGTACTTACGTTGTGCATACGTTATGTGGAACCTACTGTATGGACATACTTCCAGGTAGTGCGTGAAGGGTCACGCAAGCATAACGTCTTTACTAGGTATGGTGACGTAGGTGGTACGTCAAGTGCCGTCAGAGCTACGTCCAGAGCTACATAAGAGCTACGTCAGAGCAACGTCAGAGGTATATCAGCGCGAGGTTGGTGCCAGGCATGCCTCCTCTATACTCCCAGGTATAAAAAGGGTGCTGGGCGGTACCTGACAGTCATTCACCATCCAACTACCATTTTTAAATATTTTATTTTTCCTTATTTCCTTTCCGCACTGGGCTATTTTCCCTGTTGGGGCCCCTGGGCTTATAGCATCCTGCTTTCCAACTAGGGTTGTAGCTTAGCATTTAATAATAATAATACTACCGCTAGAGAGTTATGGGGTCCTTTGACTGGCCAGACTGTACTACATTAGGACCCTTCTCTCTGGTTACGGTTCTTTCCCTTTGCCTACACAGACACCGAATAGTCTGGCCTATCCTTTACAGATTCTCCTCTGTCCTCATACACCTGACAACACTGTGATTACTAGACAATTCTTCTTCACCCAAGGGGTTAACTACTGCACTGTAGTTGTTCAGTGGCTACTTTCCTCTTGGTAAGGGTAGAAGAGACTCTTTAGCTATGGTAAGCAGCTCTTCTAGGAGAAGGACACTCCAAAATCAAACCATTGTTCTCTATTCTTGGGTAGTGCCATAGCCTCTGTACCATGGTCTTACACTGCCCTTGGGTTAGAGTTCTCTTGCTTGAGGGTACACTTGGGCACACTTTTCTGTCTAGTTTCTCTTCCTCTTGTTCTGTTAAAGTTTTTATAGTTTAAATAGGAAATATTTATTTTAATATTGTTACTATTCCTAAATGTTCTATTTTTCCTTATTTTCCTTATTTCCTTTCCTCACTGGGCTATTTTCCCTGTTGGGGCCCCTTGGGCCTATAGCATCCTGCTTTTCCAACTAGGGTTGTAGCTTAGCATTTAATAATAATAATAATAATAATAATATAATAATAATAATAATAATAACCGAAATCGAATGGTTATTATCGGGATGAAGTTTCACACTTGCTCTGG
>NC_090742.1:17741035-17768535 GCF_036898095.1 Palaemon carinicauda
ACTCTCTCTCTCTCTCTCTCTCTCTCTCTCTCTCACTCTCTCTCTCTCTCTCTCTCTATTGCCAATCACGAGCATCCTTTGAACCTTGTAATATGACCTCTCTCTCTCTCTCTCTCTCTCTCTCTCTCTCTCTCTCTCTCTCTCTCGCCACTCACGACGATCCTTTTAACCTCGTATTATGATTCTCTCTCTTTCCTATTCCTCTTATTTCTCTTTTCCTTTAATCATAATCAAGCTTTTCTTTTATCACGTTTCTCAGCTCGATATATCCAATCCGATTTCTTTTATAGATCGGAATTTACTTTTATCTTTACTTTTCTTGTGATTTCCTTATTTCCTTTCTTCACTGGGCTATTTTCCCTGTTCTAGCCCTCGGGCTTATGGCGTTCTGCTTTTTCAACTAGGGTTGTAGCTTAACAAGTGATGATAATAATAATAAATAATAATGATGATAATGATAATAATAATAACAATAATAATAATGATAATACTAATAATAATGATGATGATGATAATAATAATAATAACAATAATAATAATAATAATGACTATAATAAAAATAACAATAACAATAATAACAATAATAATAATAATAATAATATTATTATTATAAATAATAATAATAATAATAATAATAATAATAATAATAATAATAATATCTTTCCATATACTTCCTCTATCTCCTTCCAACACCCGTTCCCCCCATTCCCTCCAGCGAACACCCCCCCCCCCATTTCCTCGTTCACCCATTTAACCCTGTTCTTCTTTTAATAACAGCAAAAGCCACTTCGTTCATTTCCTCCTCTTTTTCACCTTTGAGAAAATGAGGTTGTATAAGGCCAATTAACCCCGAGATGTAATAACATAACTGTAATAACGTAATTGCCATAATAAGAAAATCAGGTCATGTGGAAAATTGCTAGCTTACAAAAAAAAAAAAAAAAACACAAAAAGATGAGATGTTGTTTACATGAGAATTGTTGGAAGATGATGTGGTTAAGATCCGAATTGTAATATGTTCTAATAGTGGTTGAAAAAATCAAGTTCTGTTCACACAGATTCTTTTCAATGGTACAGTTGAACTCGGGTATTCCCGGTACACCTTCTGAGTAGTGCCCCCTGTCATGCCCTAATTGCAGGCCGAGTTTAAAGGTTTAAAGGTCACTCATGAATGGCAGAGGCAAGAGATAGTGATATTGCCTAACAAACAAGAAAATGCCATAGAGACTGACCATATGTATTATATGATCAGCCCCCAAGCCCCCTCTCCATCCAAGCTAGGACCAGGGAGGGCCAGGCAATGACTGTTGATGACTCAGCAGATAGATCCGTAGGCTTGTGTTTAGCGGGGGGGGGGGGGGGCACCTGAATATCGTATATAGGAGAGAATGTTTGAATATTGAGTGTATGAGGGAGGGAATGTTTGAACATTACATGAGAGGAGAGAGAGAGAGAGAGAGAGAGAGAGAGAGAGAGAGAGTCTGAATATCATAAATTTGAGAGAAAGTAAGAGACTGTTTCATTGTAGAGTGTATGAGGAGGACTGAATATTACATGAGAGAGAGAGAGAGAGAGAGAGGAGAGAGAGGAGAGAGAGAGAGAGAGAGAGACTGTCTTCTAATTCTAATCCTCTGCCATCTCTCTACAGAATATATTTGGTTACTAGCACAGCAGTATGGGTGTGACAGGGTGTATCACCTTACGCCGAGGTGGGTCAGGAAGTCTCGCGTTCAACTGTATGCTCAATCTGGTCGGGGCTGTGTCTTCCGTTTGACACAATTATCTTTACTATAATTATAATGATGACAATAATATGGGCGTATATCGTGCTCCTTTATCGTTAATTTAAGGTGAGTGGAAAATTAGAGCCGAATATGCTAATCAGAAAGGCATGAAATAATATACCAACTAAATCCTTTTTGTTTTTAGGGGTGAAATTAAACGTCTCCAAAAAAAGAGCGAAATCAAACGTTTCCCAAAAAAAGGAGCGAAATCGAACGTTTCCAAAAAAAAAGGAGCGAAATCAAACGTTTCCAAAAAAGAGCGAAATCAAATGTTTCCAAAAAAAGGAGCGAAATCAAACGTTTCCAAAAAAAGAGCGAAATCAACGTTTCCAAAAAGGAGCGAAATCAAATGTTTCCAAAAAAAGGAGCGAAATCAAACGTTTCCCAAAAAAAGGAGCGAAATCAAACGTTTCCAAAAAAAGGAGCGAAATCAAACGTTTCCAAAAAAAAGGAGCGAAATCAAACCTTTCCAAAAAAGGAGCGAAATCAAAACGTTTCCAAAAAAAGGAGCGAAATCAATGAACATTGACAATTATCAGGACCCTCCATTACTTTGCTAAAATATAAAGCGTTTGGCCTTTTCCTAAGATCACTCATTCCTCGTAAGTTATTATAGTAGTTTTCGGCTTTTATCTAAAAAAAAAAAAAATATCCTTAAAAGATTCTATTATACGAAGGGGATATCTCGATCTCCCTATTTTCTAAAATCCATCTATGTTACTATAGTATTCGTTTTCTATAAAAAAAATAGCCCTAAAAGATTCTATTATACGAAGGAGATATCTGGAGCGCCATATTTTCTACAAGATATAAAAGTTATATAAAGTGAAAAGCTGATACTGGCATATACTTGTCAAATATGAGCAGGTGGTCAATGTTGCATAGACTAGTTAAGGCATGCAGTGTCGAACCGTAAGCTGTAGCATTTCAAAGATCTGCAAAAAAGGATGACGGAATATATACCTATAAAGTTGTGGTGGCCCGATGTGGTAACGTCCCTTGGTAATCGCCAGACTGGGGATCGAATCCCGCTCAAACTCGTTAGTCTCTTTAGTCTTTGCAACCCACTATCCTTATGAGCTAATAATGGGTGGTTTGTGGGAGCCTATGGGTCTATCTGAGGAGTCATAAGCAGCCATTGGCTGGCCCTCCTTGGTCCCAACTTGGGTGGAGAGGGGGCTTGGGGCTAATCATATGTATATATGGCCAGTCTTTAAGCATTCTCCTGCTTGATAGAGAAATGTCATTGCTCCCTTGCCTCTGCCATCACGAGCGGCCTTTAAACCTTTAGGTGCTGAGCTGGATGGAAGATGACAGTGTTAGATCACAATGATTTTAATGGTCTGAAAAATCCTTTTTGATCTAAGACTTTCATCCTCCATCCAGCCCAGCACTTTATAGGTATATATTCCGTCTTCCTTTCGGAAATCTTTGGAAGTGTTACATCAAAAGGATTTTAATGATCTGGAAACATGAATGGGAAAAACAGTTTTTTTCTAGATCAATATTGTAATGTTGAAAAACATCTCTTGTACGGTTTCAATATCAACTAAGGATTCAAAACTACATTTTTTTTCCTTAGAATAATTTCCTGCTGCTATAAAAAATTTGCATTGAAAAATATACAGGTGAAATTGGAAACCTCTGTTCATATTTTTTCTTTTAAATGGAGTAGAATATACATGTATGTTTACTGAAAAATAGAATGTTCGGTGAAAAAGGAAAATTTGTACATTTCAAAAGTTCAGACATAGAACTCTCTTCTATGACAGCATAAATCAGTTTTGGTTTTTAAGATGCTCTGGATAAGCTCTTACTAGCTTAATCCCTCTGCCTTACCAATAAGAGGGACTTTATGCCAACTAATGGAATTTGACCTTTATGCAAATTAATGGAACTTGACCTTTATGCCAATTAATGGAAATTGACCTTTATGCCAATTATTGGAATTTGACCTTTATGCCAATTAATGGAAATTGACCTTTATGCCAATTAATGGAATTTGACCTTTATGCAAATTAATGGAATTTGACCTTTTAAGCCAACTAATGGAATTTGACCTTTATGCCAATTAATGGAACTGGTTTCATTTCCAGTTCCATCAGAATAGATACTCGCCAGAACGTCAGCCGGGCAAGCCCAACATCCCCACTGTGCAGCCTAACCCCAGCAGTGGCCTCCCCAGTAAAAAGCTTAAGCTCAAGGTCCCAGACGGGGATCGAGCTGCTACCATGCAAATGCGAGGCCAACACGTTACCACTGTACTAGCACTTATTGAAATGAAGTTCGTTTCTACTTGTTTGAAATTTATTGACTTTTAGCCTTCTCGATTCTTCGATTTTTACTCTGGAGTTGAGGATCAGCCTTAAAGACTTATGGCAACGCGATTCCACCTTAGTTTTAGCAAAATTTTCACAAATAACGAAACGAAATGAGAAAAAAATCTGACACAATCAAATTTTCTTCAACGTGTATAAACATCACAACAGTTGCCAAGAAGCCCCGGTGTCTTATAATATAAACATGACTGAGTGATGTTGAAATGAGTAAAATTTATATGGCTATTTGGATTCTCTGAAATTTATAATAATTCATGGAAGGAAGGTATCATTTATCTTTAAATTTCATACAGAGAAAGGCAAAATGTGAATCTTGGAAATGGCGATCAGTAATTTAAAGATCATGTAATATCAATCCTTAATTACAGAATTTGGAGCTTGGTACATATTTACTTAATACTCAAAATGATCGATAATTAATTTCAGATAAACTAATAATCTCTATGTAAACAAAACATAGAAAACAATATGTACTATTTTCATCTGGCGAGCGACATATCCATGTGATATCAACCAAGATTTAAACAATAACTCCACCGTTTGATCACATCTACTCACTGAGAGACGACAAAAAACCAGACTGTATGACATCCACTCACGAAAACACAACAACTCTAAACTTCATGCACGATAATCACTTACGAGGTAATGGTCGAGGGGGTAATCGTACACTCGCAAAAGAACTCTCGTGAGAGAAAAGAACTTGTACATTCTGTTGCAGCTTCCACTTACCAAGTACTGGTCGATGGGCTTATCATACACCCTCTGGATCTTGGTGGCATTGAGGGCGTGCGCGATGTGCAGGGCGGTGTGGTCAAAACGCCCGTATTTGTAGTCGCTGAAGGAGGAATTGTGGCCGTTCTCAGAGCCGTTTCCACTGCCGTTACCCTGTGGGGATAATTTAGATGGAAAAAAATGAATAAAAAATGAATAAAAAATTAATATGGATATGCTCTTAATAACAGATAAAATGAGCTAATGTGTTAGGCAACAAGATACTAAGTCAAATTAGCTTTATAAGAATACATTTATAAGTAATTTTAGTTGTAATAAATGAAATAAATGAAGAAAATGAATAGAAACAATAAGCGAGTGTGTCAAAAGAGATGAATGGCGCGTTGGATGCAAAAAAAAGGAGCAATAATTGTCCCTTGGGGTGATGACAGTCAAGCTTGTCATAAAAAGGCAAAAACTGAACAGGAAGAAAAAAAAAGGTAACACGTTCAGAGAGAGAGAGAGAGAGAGAGAGAGAGAGAGAGAGAGAATTATGTTCAATTGCCATCTACTTGATATTACAAGGCCAAATGAAAATATCGTAAAATTACTTTGAACTGTGAAATAGGCATAATTGAAATTGTAATATAGAAGACTTCTTGTTGAAAAAAAAAATATGACTTACGAAATGGTTATGATATAATTTGCTGCAAAATATGTACAATTAGATTATGACATATTTATCCAAATATGACTAATAACTTACTCATGGACTATAAGTGAATAACCACATCGATTTAACTTGAAGATAATATACCTAAAGATAAAAAAAAAATGGATAAACAAAAAATGAAAGATTTCCTGAATAGCAGAGAGTAGCATCGCCATGGCTGAAGGGCTTCATGGTCAGTCTCTTACAGAAAACAGGTTACGCCAAAGCTCAACTTGTGTGCCAAAGGGCCTGAGTAAGGTCTTATTACTAAAAAAAAAAAAAAAAAAAAAAAAAGACACCAGGCACAAAGGATACTCTACTGTGGTATTCAGGGACTTTAGAATTACGTTTGATGTATTTGCAAAAATATTAAAAAAAACTAGTAGTATTTCTAATTCTATATTAATACATACTGTAATCGTGATTTCTTAACCCTTATGTTTTTCCAGATTACCTTATAAATATTCCGAAAGAAGAAATGTGTTCGAAACGTGAGCTTAAGGAGTTTATTCATTGATATGATTACTGCTCAGACAAAGATAATCAAGATGGCACTATTCATTCAACCACTGTATATGCTATTATGTTTAATATTTAAATACAATTGACTGCATTTGGAAATGTTACAATCAATCCTATATTTCTGCACCACACTACTAATTATTATATTTTTGTTAAATTATACGTAATTACATACTTGGAATATAACCTTCTCACTTGATTCAGGATAAATCCTGCTTGAGGGTACACTCGGCCCACACTATTCTATCTCGTTTTTCTTCCTCTTGTTTTGTTAAAGTTTTCATAGTTTACATAGGAATTATTTATTCAAATGTCATTGTTCTTAAATTATGTTATTATTCCTTGTTTCCTTTCCTCACTGGGCTATTTTCCCTGTTGGGGCTCCTGGGCTTATAGCATCCTGCTTTACCAACTAGGGTTGTAGCTTAGTAAGTAATAATAATAATAATAATAATAATAAACAGAAATTTGTGACAGATTTACAGGCTTGAAGGCCGCTCACGAATGGCAGAGGCAAGTAGTACAATGCCCTAGACTAGAGACTGACCATACATATGATCAGCGACTATTGCCCCTCTCAACCCAAGCTAGGACCAAGGAGGGCCAGGCAGTGGCTGCTGATGACCCGGCAGATAGACCTATTAGGCACTCTCAAACTCCAATCCTTAGCTCTCAAAGAGGGTGAGGTTGCAGAGACAAAAGAAACTAACGAGTTCGAGCGGGACTCGAACCCCAGTCTGGCGATCACCAGTCAGGGATAAAAGAGGAGAGGACTTAAACTGGGCCAAAAGAATGAGACACAATTTAAAGAGCCGGAGGAAATAGGAGACGATTTAAGATTTAAAGTGGTCAAGTAAGATGATTAAAAGGAACACCTAAATGACAGGTGATTTAAAGGGGTGGTAAAGTGAGTGAGAGATGATATAAAGGGGACACTGAAATATGAGATGACTTAAAGGGGTGAAGTGTGTGTGTGAGAGACTCACAGGGGTCAATGAAATGAGAAACGATTTAAAGGACTCAAACGAACGAAAGATGATAAAAAAAAAAAAAAAAAAAAAAACTTAGTATCTGCTACAACATGGGAAGTGGGAAAAATAAGGAATTATTTAAGCATAGTCGCCAGCTTTCCATTTGAGGCTGACATGAAATTCTTTTCTTTAACCACGGACTAAAATCGAACGTTAATACATCTCATGCGTCAGTTTCTACCTTTAATTTGTACAAAACACAAACCTCATCTAACATTAAAGTCTGTCGAATTATTAATATTATTGTAGTTTTTAAAGAGCCTGATAAATAGAAAAAAAGAAGTCAAGACGATGGGGTTTAGCCTTAAAGGAAGTGAGACTAATATTATCAAAATTTAATGATATTTCGCATTTCCAGAAAGATTAAGCAGGCAATATGCCAGCAGGGTTCTCCTAATAAAGTAGCCCATAAGAAAATAATGTAATCCAACAAAAAGCAATTATTTTACTCTACCATAGCCTCTGTACCATGGTTTTCCACTGTCTTGGCTTAGAGTTCTCTTGCTTGAGGGTACGCTCGGGCACACTATTCTATTCAATTTCTGTTCTTGTTTTGTTAAAGTTTTTATAGTTTATGTAGGGAATATTTATTTTAACGTTGTTACTGTTCTTAGAATATTCTATTTTTCTTAGTTTCTTTTCCTCACCAGGCTATTTTCCCTGTTGGAGCCCCTGGGCTTATAGCATCCTGCTTTTCCAACTAGGGTTATAGCTTAGCAAGCAATAATAATAATAATAATAATAATAATAATAATAATAACTGCATTCAAGTAAGGGAACTGTGTGATGTGCATTCAGGGCGGAAGTGCAGACTGCGGTTAAGAGTGACTGTTATATGCTTCCCCCCGCGTTGTGTTTCGCTCTTGCTAAAAGGAGATGGATTGATGTTGCCTTCAACTGTTTCCGCTGACTTTTCTTTTTTTTTTTTTTTTTTTTTTCTTTTGAGAGAGAGAAGACCCTTCTGGTGAGGTGCTTATTATTATTATTATTATTATTATTATTATTATTATTATTATTATTATTATTATTATTCTTTTTTTTTTGAGAGAGAAGACCCTTCTGGTGAGGTGCTTATTATTATTATTATTATTATTATTATTATTATCATTATTATTATTATTATTATTACTTGCTAAGCTACAACCCTATAGTCAATTTCTTTTAATGAGGCGCATTTGCACAGACTCGCAGAGGTGCCCTTTTAGCTCGGAAAAGTGTCCTTATCGCTGATTGGTTAGAATGATCTTGTTCAACCAATCAGCGATCAGGAAACTTTTCCGAGCTAAAAGGCCACCGCAGCGAGTCGGTGCAAATCTGCTTAGCTAAAAAAAATTTACTATAGTTGGAAAAGCAGAATGCTATAAGCCCAGGGGCTCCAACGGGGAAAATAGCCCAGTGAAGAAAGGAAACAAGGAAAAATGAAATATTTTAAAAACAGTAACATTAAGATAAATATTTCCTATATAAACTATAAAGACTTTAACAAAACAAGAACAGAAATTAAATAGAATAGTGTGCCCGAGCGTACCCTCAAGCAAGAGAACTCTAACCCAAGACAGTGGAAGACCATGATACACAGACTAAGGCACAACCCAAGACTAGAGATCAATGATTTGATTTTGGAGTGTCCTTCTCCTAGAAGAGCTGCTTACCATAGCTAAAGAGTCTCTTCTACCCTTACCAAGAGGAAAGTAGCCACTGAACAATTACAGTTCAGTAGTTAAACCCCTCAACAGAAGAATAATTGTTTGGTAACCTCAGTGCCATAGGTGTATGAGGACAGAGGAGACTATAAAGAATAGGCCAGACTATTCAGTATATATGTAGGCAAGGAGAAAATGAACCGTAACCAGAGAGAAGGATCCAATGTAGTACTATCTGGCCAGTCAAAAGACCCCATAACTCTCTAGTGGTAGTATCTCAACGGGAGGGTGGTGCCCTGGCCAACCTACACCCGAGATCCATTACTAGTATGTTTTAAGGAGACTGCCATTCAATTGCGTTTCTCGGCACGGTTGTGAATTTACTATCGATTAACTATCAGGTACTCAATTGGTTTCTCAAATCAATAGCGCTTTGGTGGGTTTTTTCAGAAAATCGAGCCAAGATCGAGTCGAAAAAAGGGAATGATTTGTTGGTGAAGTGAGTGTCCTAAACACAATAAGGACTCATAATATACATGCATACATACATATATTGTATATATATAAATATATATAAATATATATATATATATATATATATACACATATGTATATACATATATATATAGACATACATACATAAATACATACATACATATATATATATATATATATATGTATATACATATATATAGACATACATACATAAATACATAAATATATATATATATATATATACATACATACATACATTCATACATATATATATGCATACATTCATATATATATATATATATATATACATAAATACATATATATATATATATATATATATATACATATATATATATATATACATAAATTCATACATATATGTATGCATACATTCATATGTATATATACAGTATATATATATATATATATATATACATAAATACATATATATATATATATATACATATATATATATACATAAATTCATACATATATGTATGCATACATTCATATGTATATATACAGTATATATATATATATATATATATACATATATATATATATATATATACACTTTATACAGCACATATATATACATATATACATATAATATGTGTTAAATGTATGTATGTATGTATGTAAAATGGTGTATCAACGCAAAGACAGTCAATAACGGAGAAAAGAAATAGTTGACAAAAAAAACTAATGTTTCAGAAGACACAAAAATCCATAAATTTCACATCACTATAAATAAAAAACTCGTCAAAAGTGCTACGACGCACAAAAAAAACATATATCAATTAACCACTACAACGGTTGCTCGTTTATTACAACTTCCTCACAAAGACCTTTAATTAAAAAAAAAAAATACAGAAATAAAAACAAATTTTTTAGAAAAAGAATTAATCATAGCGTACGCCAAGAGACACCATGTGTTAAGACAGAGAGGGCAAAAATGATCCACCTTGGGCGGTCAAATCATAAGCCGTGTAACTCCTGGCAAATGATTGACAGTTCGGGTGTTTTCTAGTGATTCGACTTTGGAATTTATTTTCATACAAAAAAAAAAAAAAAAAAAAAAAAAAATGGTGTCAGTTTATGATTTCAATATCTTATATGAGGGAAAAAAATCTTATTGAATCTACATTAATTTTGATTGGAATATTTTTGCCATTGATAGTATGAAACATATGGCAGTTTTTTTTGCAGTAATTTAGGATATATGAAAGTAAAACTTAAAAGTGTTCAAAGTAGTGTTCTCAAAAGTACTAATGAAAATTGTCATAAAGCTAAACAAAAAACCTCTTGAATTACGATCAATACACTGTGGTACTAATACTCAAACCAATGTGGGTTGTAATAATTTTTTTTTTTTTTTTTTTTTTTTTTGTTAATCGAAAATCATAATAGAAATTTCGTAAAATTTTCGATTGTATTCGCAGTGAAAAAATATATTTTTGATACAATTTCTATAATTATAAATATTTTTTAACCATATTTTTATTGATTTTTTTCATATTATTTTACCGTTTACATTTCATACATTAAAGTTTTACATTTTACGTAATCTTTAATTTATAATAATAATAAAAAAAAAACTGTTACGTTACGACACATAGTTTCTTTTTAGCGTATTCACTCATTTCCGCCATGGATCTAAAATACGGTAAATTCATTTATATTATAATAGATTACTTGTTTATCTTAATACAGAACAAATATGAACATCAACTCCCTTGCAAATAAAAATTTAATCCTCACATAATACAAACAAGAAGTCGTCGAACACGTCCTCCCATAAAAAATAGGAACAGATGTTTGTGCATTGACTGAGATCCTTAAGTGACAAAGACTTACTGCTCTTTATAAACCACCTTACCACCCCCCATCCTACCATACTACTTTTACTCCCAGCCCGGCCCCTCCCCCTTAAAAAAAAAAAAAAAAACTCTCAGGAGAAATCTGACTCTGTTCGTACAGTCTTAAAGAGAGAATTCCCCGGAGATGAACAATAAATTCCTCAGAGATGAATGATAAATTCTTCAAAGATGAATGATAAATTCTTCAAAGATGAATAATTAATTCTTCAAAGATGAACAATAAACTCTTCAAAGATGAACAATAAATTCTTCAGAGATCAACAACGAATTTTTCCGAGATCAGCAACAAATTCTTTAACGATGAAAAATAAATTCTTCGGAGATGAATAACAAATTCCTCAGAGATGAAAAATAAATTCTTCAGAGATGAGTATAGAAAAGACTCCAAAAATAATGATGTCTTCATGATCCAAACTGACCGCTATCTAGAGGAGAGGAGAGTTAACCTTTTGTTTGTTCGAAAGTTTTTTTTTCTATTGTTGTTATTTATTTGCAACCGACTCTCCAGTTGCAACGTCATTTAGGTTACTTGGTCGTTTGATACTGTCTGGTGGCCACAGAAAACAAACCTTTCTTTCGACACCTATCAATTTCGTTCCTCTGTCTATCTATCAGTAGGTCTGTCGATGTGTGTATCAGTATTATATATATATATATATATATATATATATATACACACACACACACATATATATATATTACATATATATATATATATATATATATATTTCCGGTCACGCTCAATAGCATTACCAGACGTATAAATACTCGGCCTCTCCATAACCTTTGGGTACGGGGGAGAAGGAATAGTCATACCCTGCTGAAAAGGGGTAACCTGAGAGGAAAGGGTGAATCGGTGTGTGCGTGTGTGCGCATATCTATCTGAATATCTAATCGTCATTTTTGACAGGTCGCGTACAGTATTCAATAGATAATAGATAAATAAATAATAATAAAAAAAAAACATACAACACATGAACCTTGATACCTCCTTTACACTTTCTAATTTGAGGCTGAATATACTTTATGATTAACCATTTTCATTCTCTAAAGGATTTATGACTAATGATGTCGCATTCATAGATAATTAATTAAAAGAAAATGAGAAAAGCATATAGTACATTAGAAGCAGGTAAAGAACGAGAGATAAGCAAAGCAATAATACATTTTTATACACATATAGATAAATAGCAGGCGAGAGATAGGAAAAATTCGCTCAGAGAAAAATCAGACATAAAAGGTTTCATAGTAGAAATAATTATCTGTAAGAAACCTAAATGAGAGTTCTTATGAATACCTTATAAATCATAGTTGCCATTTTCATAAAAAAAATAAACATTTCCAGGGATTTTCTAAATTTCCTTATTAATTAGACATGTAAATGTATTGTAACAAGATCATTGTATATGCAAATGATACAATCCCTTTTGCATCAATTCCATCTCCTGATTGCAGACTTATGGTTGTTGAATCCCTTCCTAGAGATCTAGCTAAAGTAAGTGCATGGTGCAAATTATTGGGTTGGAAGCTGAACCCTAACAAAGTAGACAGGTGGTATGGTCATGTCATGAGACGAGATTAACAGTATATTGGGAGGAGAGTGATGGAAATGGAGGTACAAGGAACGAGAAGGAGAGGGAGACCAAAGCGAAGGTGGATGGACTGTATCAAGGATGACCTTCGATCAAAGGGATTAACCGGTGATGAAGTGTGGGACAGAGGTAGATGGAGAAAGCTGGCCAGAAACATCGACCCGACATAGAAGTGGGAAAAGATGCAGACAAAGAAGAAGAAGAAGAGGAAGTTGAACCCTAACAAAACTCAAATTATGATCGTAAGTAAGTCGAGGATAGTGGTTCCTCAGCATCCAGAATTCTGCATTGACAATGTCTTTCTAACTCTATGTAACTCATTTAAAATTGCAGGTGTGCTACTTAACTGTAAATTTACTTTTGAGAAACAACTTCAGCTTGTTTCCAGTGCATACGTTTATAAAAACAGATAGGCCTATCCATTTTGAAATACTGAAACTCTCTCTTATCTGTACGCATATGCCCATATCCATGAAGCTAAATATGAATAAACAACATATCAGTCTCTAAAGATATCCATACTATTTAAAAAAAAAGAGTTAACCACTTGAACTCTTACCCTTGAATAAGGCGATCTTAAGACGAGGGCATCTCCGTCAATAGAGGGACGCCCTCCGGGTCTGATTTGATCATTAACGAAGTTTGCAGACTTGGGCACGTTCAACGCCGATCTGATGCCCACCGCATCCCCGTCTAGGTGCCCGGGTCCTATTTTGGGCACGTGGGACGAACAGTACACTTCTTTATCATCCTGTTGAAAAAAGAGGGACTAATTCATCACATGATCTTTTAAAAAATGACCAAAATGCATATTTAACTGTTTCATTATAGATAAGCCTACTTTATATGTAAAACAAAATTCATACCATCTATTTTAATGTTGTTACTGTTCTTGATATATTTTATTTTAATTGTTCATTACTTCTTGTGTAGTTAATTTATTTCCTTGATTCCTTTCATCACTGGGCTATTTTCCCCTATTGGAGCCCTTGGGCTTATAGCATCACGCTTTTCCCACTAAGGTTGTAGCTTAGGTAATAATAATACATACATACATACATACATACATACATATACCAAGGCACTTCCCTCAATTTTTTTTTTTGGGGGGGGTAGCTGACACCAAACAAATGAAACAGAAAAGGGGACCTCTCCTCTCTACGTTCCTCCCAGCCGGACAAGGGACTCAACCGAGTTCGGCTGGTACTGCTAGGGGTACCACAGCCCACCCTCCCCCGTTATCCACCACAGATGATGCTTCATAACGCTGAATCCCCTACTGCTGCTACCTCCGCAGTCTTCTAAGGCAGCAGCAGAGCCTATCGGAACTGCGTCACAATCACTCGCCATTCATTCCTATTTCTAGCACGCTCTCTTGCCTCTCTCACATCTATCCTCCTATCACACAGAGCTTCGTTCACTCCATCCATCCACCCAAACCTTGGCCTTACTCTTGTACTTCTCCCCATCACCTCTTGCATTCATCACCTTCTTTAGCAGACAGCCATTTTCCATTCTCTCAACATGGCCAAACCACCTAAGCACATTCATATCTACTCTAGTTGCTAACTCATTTCTTACACCCGTTCTCACCCTCACTACTTCGTTCCTAACCCTATCTACTCGAGATACACCAGCCATACTCCTTAGACATTTCATCTCAAACACATTCAATTTCTGTCTCTCCGTCACTTTCATTCCCCACTACTCCAATCCATACATCACAGTTGGTACAATCACTTTCTCATACAGAACTCTCTTTACATTCATGCCCAACCCTCTATTTTTTACTACTGTCCCCAAACACTTTGCATACTTCATTCACTCTCTGGCGTACATCTGCTTCCACTCCACCATTTGCTGCAACAACAGACCCCAAGTCCTTAAACTGATCCACCTCCTCAAGTAACCTCTTCATTCAACATGACATTCAACCTCGCACCACCCTCCCTACTCGTACATCTCATAACCTTACTCTTGCCCACATTAACTCTCAACAACCAGTACAGTATCATCCGCAAACAACAACTGATTTACCTCCCATTCATGGCCCTTCTCGCCTACCAGTTTTCAATCCTCATCCAAGCACTCGAGCATTCACCTCTCTCACCACTCCATCAACATACAAGTTAAACAACCACAGTGACATCACACATCCCTGTCTCAGCCCCACTCTCACTGGAAACCAACCGCCCATTTCATTTCCTATCCTAACACATGTATTACTACCTTTGTAGAAACTTTTCACTGCTTGCAACAACCTTCCACCAACTCCATATAACCTCATCACGTTTCACATTGCTTCCCTATCAACTCTATCATACGCTTTCTCCAGATCCATAAACGCAACATACACCTTACCTTTTGCTAAATATTTCTCGCATATCTGCCTAACTGTAAAAATCTGATTCATACAACCCTACCCCTTCTAAAACCACCCTGTACTTCTAAGATTGCATTCTCTGATTTATCCTTAATCCTATTAATCAGTACTCTACCATACACTTTTCCCACCACACTCAACAAACTAATACCCCTTGAATTACAACACTCATGCAAATCTCCCTTACCCTTATATAGTGGTACAATACACGCACAAACCCTATCTACTGGTACCATTGACAACACAAAACACATATTAAATAATCTCACCAACCATTCAAGTACAGTCACACCCCCTTCTTTCAACATCTCAGCTTTCACACCATCCATACCAGATGCTTTTCAATACTCTCGTTTCATCTAGTGCTCTCCGCACTTCCTCTCTTGTAATCTCTCTCATTCTCATCTCCCATCACTGGCACCTCAACACCTGCAACAGCAATTATATCTGCCTCCCTATTATCCTTAACATTCAGTAACTTTCAAAATATTCCGCCCACCTTTTCCTTGCCTCTTCTCCTTTTAACAACCTACATTTCCATCTTTCACTGTCTCTTCAATTCTTGAACCAGCCTTCCTTACTCTCTTCACTTCTTTTCAAAACTTCTTCTTATTCTCTTTCTATGAATGACCCAATCCCTGACCCCACCTCAGGTCAGCTGCCCTCTTTGCCTCACTTACCTTGCGCTTTACTTACACATAATAATAATAATAATAATAATAATAATAATAATAATAATAATAATAATAATAATAATAATAATGATAACAATAATAATAATAAAAATAATGATGATAATAATAACAATAATAATATTAATAATAATAAAAATAATGATAATAATAACAATGTTAATAATAATATTAATGATAATAATAAAAATAAATAATAATAATAATAATAATAATAATAATAATAATAATAATAATAATAAGGATAATAATAAAAATACTGATAATATTATTTATAATAATAATAATAATAATAATAATAATAATAATATAACAACAAAAATAATGTTAATAATAATAATAGTAATAATTAAATGATAATAATAATGATAATAATAATAGTATTATAAATAATGATAATGATAATAATAATAATAATAATAACAGTAATAATAATAATAAAAATAATGATAATAATAATAATGTTAAGAATAATATTAATAATAATAATAATAATAATAATAATAATAATAAATAATAATAATAATCATAATAAAAATAATAATACAGTTCATAGAAACAAAGTAAATGTGTTATTGCCAATCTTTTCCAGTTCGATGTGTATCAATAATGGGAAAGTTTCAAATAGCTCTTCGACATCACCAAGTGTCTATAAATCATTCCGATTCAGCGGTAAATGTTGCTGAAACACCTGTTGCACATAGGACGAGATTGTTTTCATATATCTCCATGGCAACGAGAGAGAGAGAGAGAGAGAGAGAGAGAGAGAGAGAGAGAGGATGCTCTCTTGTATGTGGTGGCTCTATATAAAAGCAAATTTGTTTTTTTTTTTGGATATTTACAGATACAATTTGTAATTTTGTGATGCTGCAGAGAGAGAGAGAGAGGAGAGGAGAGAGAGAAAGAGAGAGAGAGAGAGAGAGAGAGAGAGAGAGATAGGATGCTCTCTTGTATGTGGTGGCTCTATATAAAAGCAAATTTTCTGTTTTTTTAGGATATTTACAGATACAATTTGTAATTTTGTGATGCTGCAGAGAGAGAGAGAGAGAGAGAGAGAGAGAGAGAGAGAGAGGGAGGCTCTCTTGTATGTGGTGGCTCTATATAAAAGCAAATGTCTGTTTTTTTAGGATATTTACAGATACAATTTGTAATTTTGTGATGCTGCAGAGAGAGAGAGAGAGAGAGAGAGAGAGAGAGAGAGGATGCTCTCTTGTATGTGGTGGCTCTATATAAAAGCAAATTTCTAGTTTTTTAGGATATTTACAGATACAGTTTGTAATCCGCAATGCTGCAGAGAGAGAGAGAGAGAGAGAGAGAGAGAGAGAGAGACGATATGTTAACTATTGCCGTAAAATATATAATGCCGGAAGGCAACCTAATATATTATTTAGTTTTGTTAATAACATTTTCTATGATTTTATATCTGGTTATCAGTTTATTCACTTAACCTTCAAGCAAAATCTCACATGAATAAAGGAGTCAATAAAATTGTTCTAGTTAAATCACTGAAGTTATATATGAGGTTATTTTTTTTTTTTACTTCTAAAATATAAAATAATTTTGAGGAAATTCTTATACAGGTTATGAAATAAAATCTCTCTCTCTCTCTCTCTCTCTCTCTCTCTCTCTCTCTAAGCGTTCCAAACCAAATCGCTCTACCCAAAGGCAAATGGAGTCTCCCCGGATGGGCTAAAGTCTTTGAGACATCCAAAATCCTTGTAACTCTCTCTCTCTCTCTCTCTCTCTCTCTCTCTCTCTCTCTCTCTCAATTTCTTCAATTATATGATCTTATTCCTATACAAAGAACATTAATAAATGAGTAATGTAATTATAACAAAGTTTCATGATTATCTTTTAAAATCTATAACAAACTTTGAAAAAACAAAACAAAGAAAGATAAAAGATAAAAGAATAAAATAAAATAAATAAATAAATAAATAAACAAATTTACCAATAAATTCATAAAATAAATTTACCAATAAATTCATAAAATAAATTTACCAATAAATTCATAAAATAAATTTACCAATAAATTCATAAAATAAATTTACCAATAAATTCATAAAATAAATTTTCGCATTTGTTTCAATAAAGGTTTCAAGTTTTAAAGGCCACCCAAGAATGGCAGAGGCAAAAATAATGCCCCAGAGACTGACTATATGTACATATGATCAGCACCCAAGCCGCCTCTCCAGCTAAGCAAGGACGAGGGAGTGTCAGGCAATGGCTGCTGATGACTCGGCAGTTTGACCTATAGACACCTCCAACACCCTATCCTTAGCTCACATGGATGGTCAGATTGCACACACTACAAGATACTATGGAGCTTGAGCTGGTCTCTAACCGTTGTCCAGCAGATCGCTAGGAAGGGACGTTTCCTATAGGCCACCACAGGTGTAAAAATTGAGAGAGAGAGAGAGAGAGAGAGAGAGAGAGAGAGAGAGAGAGAATATGTACTTATTAATATGAATAATTTGAATATTTTCAAAATATCTCTGGTCTTCATATGCAGTATATACTAGTGTACGCGACCAGGCATAAATGATGGCTAAATATTTAGGTATGTACAGCTGGCTTCATTAATACCGGTACACTAACGTCTCCTTATCTTACCTTGAAGTGTACCGGAATTAGTGAAGCCAACTGTACACACAACTGTCCCCTCTATATCGGGTATGACTACTCTAAATATTACAAATGTATATATATATATATATATATATATTCATACTGTATATATATATGTGTATATATATATATATATATATTCATACAGTATATATATATGTGTGTATATATATATATATATATATATCAATCTGTGTTTATTAATATAAAAAATATTCTTTCCAAAAAGTTCACCAGATGACTGATTTGATTTGAATTATGGAATTTGGACTTTATTACTCAGTGCTGGGACCCAGGAAGCTCTTTCTTAATCAGCTTCTAGTACTCTAGACTTTTTCTTTAAGGTTGAATTCTCCTGGCAGGCCCTTTAAGATATGGAAATAAATAATAAAATTCTTAAAAGAAAAATATTACGTAAATCTCAACAATAATGACTTGTTTTACCAAAGGAATAAAAACTTGATATTTGCAAATGATGTCTACCATGTAATCTATTATAATTCTCTAAATCTCCGTCATTTTTTTTCCTTTTCCGGGAACGAATTACAACATCATTCTTCCGACGTAAATCGCTAGTTTCCCGCAAGGACACCGCCCTCAGAAAGTATAGTGATTTATGAAGCAACTATTATTATAACAATCTAAAAACGCAAATACTCATTTCATGCCTAAAAAAACTGAGTAGGAATTTGAAATAACCTAATATTGCCTCTAGGGCGACGGAAGATGGTCGGGAGGGGGGGGGGGGTTAGTATAAACCCTAGTGGCCCCACCTAGCCCGACCCCTTATTTCCACAGATATCTGATTTTACTTACTATAGTCAATTCTTTTTAGTGAGGCAGATTTGCACCGACCCGACTCGCAGGGCTGCCCTTTTAGTTCGGAAAAGTTTCCTGATCGCTGATAGGTTGGACAAGATAATTCTAACCAATCAGACAGCTGGAAACTTTTCCGAGCTAAAAGGGCACCGCTGCAAGTCTGTGAAAATGCGCCTCATTAAAAAAAATTGAGTATATGAATGCAGTAGAAATCTCCTCTATATAATAAAGAGCAAATGTATGACTATATACATATACTGTATATATAAAAAAATATAATATATAAAAATATATATATATATCTTTTTTTGGTTACGCTCACCTCTCCCCGTCCTTCAGGTAGGGGAAGAGGGAGTAGTCATACCTTGGTGGGAGGGAGGTGCGTGTGTGTGCCTTTCTATCTAAATATATAGCCGTCCTTTTTGTCGGGTCGCGTACACCGGTAGAGTAATAATATCTGATCTAAGCAAACTATACACCATTTCCCAATTTCATAGCGTAAAGACAAATCAGTCTATATATATATATATATATATATATGTGTGTGTGTGTGTGTGTGTGTGTGTAAAGAGCAAACTGCCATCATATGAAATACTTACGGTAAAAGTTTCACTTGCACATGAGAGAGAGAGAGAGAGAGAGAGAGTAACTGAAGTCGTAAAGAGATAAATTTCAAAACTCGTTCAAACCATATAGGCGAATAAAAAGTTTACGGATTGCATTGTACTGTAAAAAATAAAAGGCATACCGGTATGTTTCCTGATGTAACGGGTATTGGTATCACTTGCATGTTTATATACATATATACATAGCCACACATATATGTATAATTATATATATATATATATATATATACACACACACACATACTGTATATATATATATATATATATGTATATATAATATATACATATATATATATATAATATATATATGTATATATAATATATATATATATATATATATATATATCAGGATATTTAAATTAAGCGCTCAGATAGTGAAAAACTGACGAAGGTATGATTTTCTGAAGTTTTAGAATTGTAATTAATACAGAAAGAATGATGGAGGGACTTAGTATGGCAGACTACGTTAACACTTACTTTTACAAAATGCCGAATCTCTTCCTCGGGACATAAACTTTAATTACTTGAGTACTCTCGATTGTGTACCGAACTCCTGCTTTTTATTACCAACTGACGAAGTGGAGGTTGTTACGATATTGAGAGAGATGCCCGACAAGGGAAATAGTTTAATGGATATAAAACAAAGCATACTCTTATTGATACCCGAAGTTCTTGGGAAAATTATTGCCTATTTGTATAATTCTAGCGTTCTTAATGGTATCTATCCAAATTCATTATAAACTGGTCGAGTAATTCCAGTCTTTAAGTCTGGTGATATATTGAAAATTTGCAATTACAGACCTATAACAAATCTCCTGAATATTAATGAGATTTTTGAGATGCTTACCTATAAACGCATGATAAAATTTATTGGTCAATTTAATATTCTCTCAGATCTCCAGCATGGATTTCGGAAGGCGAAGAATACTACGCTGGCTATTTTTAGACTGACTAGCGACTTATTACAGACTTATCATGAGAAGTCCTATACAGTTGCCTTATTTCTCGATCTGAGTAAGGCTTTTGACAGCATAAATAGGACACTGCTTTGTGAAAAGTTATCAATTTATGGATTTAGAGGGGTTACAAATTTGTTTTTGTCATCGTATTTGTCCGATAGAAAGCAGTATGTAAACATTGGCGACTATAAGTCTAGCATTAGACCAATTGAATTTGGAGTTCCTCAGGGATCTGTTTTGGGACCATTATTATTCAACATTTTCATAAATAATATAGTGAAAGTCGGAAGCGCTAAAAAGATTTTATTTGCGGATGATGCTGTATTTTACGTCACCGATAGTTCGTTTGATTTATGTAATGAAAAGGTAGAAACATTTATCGCCGATCTTTCAGAGTGGCTTCGGAATAATAAATTAGTAGCAAATGTAAATGAAAAAAATTAATGATGGTTACGCCAAGACCTATTAACAATCTCCCTGATATATATTTTAATGAAAGAAAGTTAGAGTGGGTCTCAAGTATAAAATATTTAGGAGTAACTATTGATAATAGGCTAAGTTTTGCTCTTCAAGCAAGCGAAATAAATAGGAAAATAAGTAAAATGCATGGTGTTTTTTACTCCCTATCATCTAGTGCCGCAGAGAACGTTACTAACAATTTACCAATCACTAGTCTACCCTATCATAACCCAAAATATCTTAATCTGGGGGGGAATTTCTGAAGCCAACTTGAGCAGTATTAAGGTGATGATGAATAACATCCTTCGGTGCATTCTGAGGGTTCAGCGAGACGAAAATAATATTCCTTTATTGCCTGTAAATGATATGTATAAGACGTTAGCATTGCTTAAATTTAATGACCTCTATAAGTACCATGTATTAAAATTTCTGCACCTAGTTCTGTATAAGAATACTGAATTATTCGAAAAACATTATATGCCTTTGTTGCCCACGCACACATACAGAACAAGAGGTAAAAGAATAAATCTTCCGGCAGTTCGTTTGGAAGTGGAAAAGAGGTCTGTCATTTTTCAGAGTTGTAAGCTCTTAAACGAGCTGCCCAATGATCTTCTGGAACCCCAGACGGACTATTCTCTCAAAGTTAGGTATAAGCGTTTGGCTTTGTCTACCTATTAGTATTTGTTTGGTGATAGAATTGACTTTGTATGTTTTCAGCCTCATTTTCAAACTTGTTATCTAGTTATAAGTAATGAATCAAGATTCAAGAATCGCTTTAATTTTGTGATTAGTAAATGAAATCCTCAAGTGGTGAATTGTTTTTATAAGATTCTGTACGTTAGCCATGTTTGTTTCTCTGCTTTAATGTTTATATTTGTAGTTGGTATTTCAAATGGTAAATAACTTCAAGTATTTATTACAAAGTCTATTTTGAGATAAGTAATGTAGACCTTTTATCAAGTGTTATTTTAATAATGTCAAAATGTTACTTTTAGTTATATATGTCATAGCAGGGAAAAACCCCTATTGGCTTCTTACTGTATGAATGTACATAAGAATAAATAAAGTGTAAAGTGTATTATTATAATTATTATTATAAATAAACATATATATATGCTTATATATACATATATATATATATATATATATATACATACACATACATACTGTATATGTGTACACACACACTCACATACACATACACACACACACACACACACACACATATATATATATATATATATATATCACACGTGTATGTATGCACTGTCTGTGTACGAATGTATATAGCTCTATACATATCTTCATATATGGTTCTATGAATCTAGGGAAATCTTATAGTAATAAGCGAAGTGGTACGATCTCAATCGAAAAATATTAAATAAAAGATATATAATTCATCTTCTAAGATGATAATACTTTTGGGTTAATAAAAGACAATATGAAAATTCTATCGCCTTAGGGACACATTATATTGTTTGTATAGTCACTTTTATTCATAAATGCGGCCAATACACAATGAATGTTGAATGAGGAAATATAAACGTTAATGGATTCAAAATGTCAGATGTATATGAGATAAAAACATGATAAAAACCTGATTCTCGAATTAATAATCTGCTATAAAGAGTCTGAACATGGAGCGCGCTTGTCTTTCAGTGTGGGCAGCGTCTTGAGATTATCTTGAGAGAGAGAGAGAGAGAGAGAGAGAGAGAGAGAGAGATTGCGACAATAGCAAATGAGGCTAATGAAAACTGATTCTTTCACATCCAAGGGAGGACCAGGCTTGTTATTCCCGACTATATCAGAGAGAGAGAGAGAGAGAGAGAGAGAGAGAGAGAGAGAGAGAGATCTTAACTTTAACATCCACGAAAACTTCGGGATAGATAACACTATTTGCTGTTGACACCATCAAAACATTAAAAAGCTAGAGGGGGCACTCAGTGGAGCGCAGACCTCCGCAGCGGCAGCTTATTTCTCCACCTTGACCTTTGACCTTAACATGTATTAATTGGCAGGGATTTTCATACACTCAAATATGAACCAAGTTGCAGTCTCTGTGATAACGATATCCAAACTTATGGCTGATTACGTGAAATGGACATTTTGGTTAACCGTGACCTTGATCCTTAACCTTGACCTTCCAGAATTTAACCATTTCCAGCTTTTTATATAATAATTAATCCATGCAAGTTTCCGTATTCTACGATTAAAATTGTGGCCAGCCAGCTGTTCACATACAAACACAATCACAAACAAACAAACAAACAGTGGGTAAACCATAACCTCCTTCTAATTTCGTTGGCGGAGGTAAAAAAAAAAAAAATAGTTACAATAACATTTGTCTGAAATCATTGGGCGACAGAAAGTCGCTCACAGTTGATTGCTTGCTTGGTTTTGGCGTCATTTCAAAAGTATTTAATTTTTTTTTTTACAATTTTCTGGTGGAAATTCCCACTTCGTTTCGTCCAATATATCGTCAAATACGAAATACTCTCTTTAGTTTTGCTTATAGCTGTGAAAACCATTTCAGTCTTCTTTAATATCAATTTATCTAATTCATTACGAAAATCTAAAGGAAGCTAATATACAAAAAAAATATACATGAACAACGTAATAAACGTACAATGACGTAATCACGTCATGCCCCGTTTAATAAATCAGTTCGCTGTAAAATTTTAAGGAAATTTAGGTGAAAAAATGCAATTAAGAATTCACACTCTACTGAAGTTTGTTGAGGACAATGGATTTTGTTATTCAATTTCTTACTTATTACGAAACGAAATTTTACGCTGAACGATCTTCCAAAAATTGGAAATGCAGTTTTTGTTAGTACATTAAAAGGCAAAAAAAGAGAAATTTCTATTAAAGTTTTTATGAGATATCTTATATGTATCACTTTTAATCATCACAATTTCCTGTGAGTTCTTGTAAGTGTGTGTGTGTGTATATATATATATATATATATATATGTATATATATACACACACACACATATATATATATATATATATGTGTGTATATATATATATATATATATATAGAGAGAGAGAGAGAGAGAGAGAGAGAGAGAGAGAGAGAGAGAGAGAGTGGATTTGGAAAGGAAACTATATGGACTTTAAAAACAGTGATAAAAAAGACTACAAAAATTCCACAGAAACTAAATCAAATGTATAAAGTATGGATTAATCCAGTTATCAGTTAAATTCAATAAAAAAAAAAAAAAAAGCTGAATCATAAATCAGAGAAAATTATTTTTTTTTTTTTCAATGAGGGGCATTTGCACTGACTTCCAGCGGTGCCCCTTTAGCTCGGAAAAGTTTCCTGCTCTCTGATTGGTTAGAATTACCTTGTCCAACCAATCAGCGACCAGGAAGCTTTTCCGAGCTAAAAGGGCACCCATGCGAGTCGGTGCAAATCTGCCTCACTAAAATGAATTGATTATAAATGATTTAAAAAGGTTCCAAAGAGAATTAAGGGAAGAGCATAAAAAATAGAGAAACCTAAAAATGTAAAATGAAAAAAAAATTATTTCAAAACTCAAAACAGAAAATTTTTATTTCTTATTTACTTCTCATCACAAACTTTCGCCATTTTTTTGTTCCTCAAAAGAAAAAAAAATACATGTTTTAAAGATCTCTCCTTTTTTAAAGAGGTTTTATGAAGGTTTTAAAATCGGGTGATTTTTTTTTTCGATAATTGGCTTCTTCCGAGAATTTTATTTTTTTTTTCTATTATTTTTCTCCTCTAACTCTTACTTCAGTTACGAAAGTATTGACTTTTCAAGAAAAAAAAAAAATTATTTTGGCATATATCTGTAGATAATTTTGCAGAGAGAGAGAGAGAGAGAGAGAGAGAGAGAGAGAGAGAGAGAGAGATAAAAAACTTGTGATTCTACAATAACATATAATAGACTTTTATGTATATCGACTTATGAAGAAAAGGACTGAAAACAGAGGTTGAAGGTTCGGAAAAAAAAGAAACAGAGAGAGAGAGAGAGAGAGAGAGAGAGAGAGAGAGAGAGAGAAAGTTAAAAACTAAAAAAAAAAATGTCACATTCTACAAAATATAATATACTTTTATGTATATCAACATATACGAACAAATAAATGACTGAAAACAAAGGGTAAAATTTCGAAAAAAAAAAATATAATCCAGCAAAATAAACACTTTAGTAAAGGACAAACAAAGCCTCCTAAATAATAGGTATATACTAAAAAGTGCCAAAAATATAATAATCGATAGAGCAAATAACAGTCTAAAGACAGATTTAAAAAAAAAAAAAATTAGCATAAAAGCGATACACGAAAGTACAAGGAAAATCCTTAGAAGTCAAGAAACATTAGACGAGGCATATCTGAATATTCTAAATAACTTTAGACTGAAATATATATGAAAACAATAATGAAACAAACGAAGTAAAAGTAAATACCCGACAAAACAATAAAAAGAAAAAGTTGTACATGAAAATACGAAAACTAAAATCTTGGATTGAAACAAATATCTGACAAATCCGAGAAAACTACTAATCAAAGATCATTCTTACAATTGTGTCATTGCAAAGCCTTTCAATACAGCTAATTGATATAGGTCCTTAATTGGACATGAGAAGCGTGATGATTAAAAAAAAAAAAAAAAAAAAAAAAAGTGCTGATCATCAGATGTTCGTCTATTGATCAGAAAAGAAAAGATTGATCAGAAAAAAGGTCTAATCAGAAAAGAAAAGATTGATCAGAAAAGAAAAGATTGATAAAAAAGAAAAGATTGATCAGAAAAAAAGACTGATCAGAAAAGAAAAGATTGATCAGAAAAGAAAAGATTGATCAGAAAAAAAAGACTGATCAGAAAAGAAAAGATTGATCAGAAAAGAAAAGATTGATCAGAAAAAAAAGACTGATCAGAAAAGAAAAGATTGATCAGAAAAAAAGAGATTGATCAGAAAAAAAGACTGATCAGAAAAGAAAAGATTGATCAGAAAAGAAAAGATTGATAAAAAAGAAGAGATTGATCAGAAAAAAAGACTGATCAGAAAAGAAAAAGATTGATCAGAAAAGAAAAGACTGATCAGAAAAGAAAAGACTGATCAGAAAAGAAAAGATTGATCAGAAAAATAAGAGATTGATCAGAAAAAAAGTCTAATCAGAAAAGAAAAGATTGATCAGAAAAGAAAAGATTGATCAGAAAAAAAGACTGATCAGAAAAGAAAAGATTGATCAGAAAAAAAGATTGATCAGAAAAAAAGATTGATCAGAAAAAAAAGTCTGATCAGAAAAGAAAAGATTGATCTGAAAAAAAAAGAGATTGATCAGAAAAGAATAGATTGTTCAGAAAAGAAAAGATTGATAAAAAAGAAAAGATTGATCAGAAAAAAGACTGGCCAGAAAAGAAAAGATTGATCAGAAAAAAAAATTGATCAGAAAAAAAAGACTGATCAGAAAAGAAAAGTTGATCAGAAAAAAAAGAGATTGATCAGAAAAAAGATTGATCAGAAAAAAAAGACTGATCAGAAAAGAAAAGATTGATCAGAAAAGAATTGTGATGGAAATTGATAGAATGCTCAATTAATCTTACGATTTAGATTGATAATTAGAATGCGTTCTAATAATAACCTATTCACGTAAACTACAATGAAGTAATAAAGTAGTAGTAGTAGTAGTAGTAGAATTAGCAGTTGTCGTGGATAATGCCATAACCTCTGTCCCATAGTCTTTAATTGTCTTCGCGTAGAGTTCTCTTGCTTGAGGGTACACTCCGGTACACTGTTCTCTTATTTATCTCCCTCTTATTTTTTAGAAGTTTTTATAGTTTATATATGAAAAAATTATTTTAATGTTGCTACTGTTCTCAAAATATTTTATTCTAATTGTTAATTACTTTTCTTGTATTATTCTTATTTCTTTCCTCACTGGGCTATTTTCCCTATTGGAGCCCTCGGGCTTATAGCATCCTACTTTTCGAACTAGGATTGTAGCTCAGCAAGTAACAACAACAACAACAACAACAACAACAACAATAATAATAATAATAATAATAATAATAATAATAATAATAATAATAATAATAATAATAATAATAATTTAAATCAAGGGTTCCGTTTGAATATTGCACTTAAATGAATCAAGAGAAAAGCCAATTTCAAAGTACATTTGTCTTCTATTACGTTAGTCAAATATTACAAAGCTTCACTATTATAAAGACTACAGAAACCACTCCGTAGCAAAA
>NC_090742.1:17776035-17780204 GCF_036898095.1 Palaemon carinicauda
AAAAGTATACATATATACACACAGATATACAGTGCGTGTGCCCTTTCTGAGTGATAATATCTTAACGTGGTGAAAGGTTTTGTGTATCAGCAAAGCTGTATTAGTCAAGGACATCCATACTAGGTTGGTTTGCTATGAACGATCAGTCGAAAATCTCCACCATCACTTATTCCGCACTGCCCACCGTGTTTTGTTAAAGTTTTTATAGTTTATATAGGAAATATTTATTTCAATGTTACTATTCTTAAAATATTTCCTTTCCTCACTGGGCTATTTTCCCTGTTGGGGCCCCTGGGCTTATAGCATGCTGCTTTTCCAACTAGGGTTGTAGCTTAGCATTTAATAATAATAATAATAATTGACATGCCCAAGGCCTGTGGCCTACATTAGACTAGAAACATATATATGCATGTGTGTATGTAAGTAAATGTACATATAATAATTTTGTTTTTTCATCAACTACTTACAGTATAAAAAGTTTTGTAGTTTTAGATTTAAACCAATTCTCAATACACACTAAGAGATAAACCAGTATTAAAAATAGGGAAAGTTAAAAATAATGGATATCACACTCGAAATCAAAATTATCGCTCAGACATCTTCAATTTCATTTCTAAAACTTCTAGTCTTTACTATTATTATCATTATTATTATTATTATTATTATTATTATTATTATTATTATTATTATTACTGATAATGACAATGATGGTGCAACGAGAAACTATTCTTACTAATTATTTTTTTTTAATAAAAATTTTCTCAAGAAACAATGAAATAGAACAATGAATATAAATATTGGGGAATTTCTAACATTTACAACTACTTAGAAAAAACTTTACAACTGAACATAACGATTAGATTAAGTATTTTTTAGTTACAATCTAAACATGACCTGCCCACGTAGGAATAGGCAATTGACAGATAAATCACGATCCACATTAAATTTTACGCTAATTAAATCAACATTCCCCCACGTTTGACTTATAATCACCCACAATGGATGCCTTGACTTACTGATGCAGCCATCAGCTCACGTTTGCTAGGTACACTGATCGTTCATGGCCTACTTTATCTCTCAACAACCTCCAAAGGAGGAAAAGTTGTATGTATACACACACACACACACACACACACATATATATATATATATATATATAACATGGTGAAGAAAACTGGCTAAACCCCAGACATGAATTGACACGTCTAAGGCCTTTGTCCTGCAGTGGACTATAAATGTTGCATGTCTGTATACACACACACATATTTATATATATATATATATATATATATGTATATATACATATGTATATATATATATATATATATATATTTGAAGATTATATATAAAGAGCATCTGATTCTGAAAATGTTATGAAACAATAGAAAAATACACACACATTGTCACCATGGAAAATGTTTGGGTATTGTGAGAAGAAGATTGTGATGATCGCAAAACATTGGGAATGAATAAAACATGTTAGGAGCACCTCTTAGTATACCCATTCTTCTGAAACATATGTATCTAGCTGTAGTTACCATTTCTGACCATACACACACTCATGTATAGCAAAAACAACAACAACAACACATACATCTGTTTCTAGTGCACATGACAAAGGCCTCAGACATGTCCTTATCCATGTCTGGGGTTTGGTCAGTTTTCATTACCACGATGGCCACTGCGGATTGGCGACGGTGGGAAGTTTTCGTCTGATCGCTCACAGCACACCAACCTAGTATGGGTGGCCCTGACTAGTACAGCTTTGCTGATCATGGCGATGTACAAACCCTTTCACTAGGTTAAGGTATCCCCACTCAGAGAGGGTATACTGTATATATATATATATATATATATATGCAGTATATATATATATATATATATATGTGTGTGTGTGTGTGTGTGTGCGAGCACGCGTGCACGTGTGCAACTAACAAATCCACCAAACGAAAGCGTAAAGGTCTGGCTTCGACCTTCTTCTGCCTTCCCCATCCGTCATGAATTACAGGGCCGTATTACGCAATAGAACGAAATAGCGGCAAATAAAGACTGCATCGGTATGCATTTGCACATTCTCTATGACAGCACTGCATCCTGCATCCGCAATGGAGGAGGAACCATGCATTTTTGGGGGCTGGGATGGGACCCGTTACCCATGATGCCAGGCCAACAGTTTGGCTCCGCCCACTCGCAATCATCTCTGCTTGATCGGTGGCATGCGACTAAATAGTGTCTTTGCTGACCCTGTTTTTTTTTTTTTTTTTTTTTTCTAAATTGCAATTTTTGAGTTGTGGGCCATTGTTTTCCTTGCGCGGGGATTTGAAATGTTATTACTTTGCTTGGAATTACTACACAGGAAAAAATTATTTTCAGCGTTAAAAATGGATTCCCATCTATCTATGTATTATCTTAATATACTTGTATGTGTGTGTATGTATGTTATATATATATATATCTATATATACATACATATATAAATAAATATATATATATATATATATATACATATATATGTAAATATATATGTATATACATATATAAATTTGTATGTCCGTGTTTGTTTGTTTGTTGTTATACGTAAACAAACACACATCATATATACACGTATATATATATACATATATATATATATATATATATAATGTGCATATATATAATGTATATATATATATATATATATATACAAGTAATGAACACTAACATGAAATCGAGATATTTCAAAATATGATCCTATAAACCCCATTTTCAGCACAAGAAAATTCTCACGAATTCTCAGCCATGACGTAAAACAAATAAAATAACGAAAACTTCAATGAAAAGAAATAAAAGAAATGAATGCCATCATATACGTCCTCTCCCTTCTACTCTAATAACAATAATAACGACACAATCGAAGTGTGGGCGTGTGGGCGTGAATGTCTGTATAGTGGGAGGAAGGTGGGGAGCGGGGCATCCCCACCCGCCTTGAATCACCGTCACCCATGACAATGTCGACAGAGTATTGCTTTACAAATCCCTGAAACTGGTTTCGACTTCCTGTTGGTTCAGTGTGTGAAGGATACGAAAGTTTCCCCCTGTCCTTGTTTGGTTGTTTGGCTTTTGACGCTGAATGTGGAGCAGCAGTGGCATCTGCAGTGGCGGGTGGGAATCGGGAATGAACTCTGTAGTTGACCTTATCTCTCTCTCTCTCTCTCTCTCTCTCTCTCTCTCTCTCTCTCAACTATGACCTATAATGTCATGACTATTTGGTACGAGCATCTCTCTCTCTCTCTCTCTCTCTCTCTCTCTCATCGGTGACCTTCAATGTCATGACTATTTGGATAAGAGCATCTTTCTTTCTTTCTCTCTCTCTCTCTCTCTCTCTCTCTCTCTCTCATCGGAGACCTTCAATGTCATGACTATTTGGATAAGAGCATCTTTCTCTCTCTCTCTCTCTCTCTCTCTCTCTCTCTCATCGGAGACCTTCAATGTCATGACTATTTGGATAAGAGCATCTTTCTCTCTCTCTCTCTCTCTCTCTCTCTCTCTCATCGGAGACCTTCAATGTCATGACTATTTGGATAAGAGCATCTTTCTCTCTCTCTCTCTCTCTCTCTCTCTCTCTCTCTCATCGGAGACCTTCAATGTCATGACTATTTGGATAAGAGCATCTTTCTCTCTCTCTCTCTCTCTCTCTCTCTCTCTCGCTCTCTCTCTCTCTCTCTCTCTCTCATCGGAGACCTTCAATGTCATGACTATTTGGATAAGAGCATCTTTCTCTCTCTCTCTCTCTCTCTCTCTCTCTCTCTCTCTCTCATCGGAGACCTTCAATGTCATGACTATTTGGATAAGAGCATCTTTTTCTCTCTCCTCTCTCTCTCTCTCTCTCTCTCTCTCTCTCTCTCTCTCAACTATGACCTATAATGTCATGACTATTTGGTACGAGCATCTCTCTCTCTCTCTCTCTCTCTCTCTCTCTCTCTCATCGGAGACCTTCAATGTCATGACTATTTGGATAAGAGCATCTCTCTCTCTCTCTCTCTCTCTCTCTCTCTCTCTCTCTTTCTCATGCATACCAATAGTAACAACAGGAAATCTAAATTACCTATGTCGTTAACTTATCAGTGATACCTGGGAACCGATTACTAATGTCTCATCTTTCTGAAAAGATTCTTAGTAGTATTTCGCTT
>NC_090742.1:17780704-17795704 GCF_036898095.1 Palaemon carinicauda
TTAATTTGGATGAAGGAAAAATGGAAGTGTTATTTGTATTGATGTTTGGGACTACATAATACTAATGATGATAGGATGTAGAGAGAAGTGGCCTACGTAGCAGGTTAAGCAAAAGATACTGTAGGATGTTTTGCAAAGGATTGAGAAGAAACTTTAACTATCTAAGGAATCCAAGATGGGAATGCATGATGAAAATGTTGAATCAAATCCATAATGGAAATCAAATATGGATGTTTATTATAAGAATGTGGAACCAATTTTATAATGAAAATCAAATATGGATGTTTATGATGGGAATGTTGAACCAACTCTAAAATGGAAGTCAAATGTAAATGTTGAATGTAAAATAAAATAAAAAAATGTTGAAGGTGTGTAGATGCAGGAAGGGAAAAAGTTACTCAAAAGAGACTTAATATCTAAGGACCACAAGAGAGAATGTAAGATAATGTTGCTTGGCGCAGTATTTGTAGGGGTTATGAAAGTTGTTGATGAGTCTTCGGTGTAGGTGTATTAATGGGTTAATTCTGAAGCTTTCAACGAGGAGGCGTTCATCCTTATTCAGAGACTAGAGTCATTTGAGAGAGAGAGAGAGAGAGAGAGAGGTCCTTGTAGGGTAATAGGAATTCTGTTTCGGGCTCACTTCTGACGTGTAAAAGGTAGGCGGATGCGTATCTCTCTCTCTCTCTCTCTCTCTCTCTCTCTCTCTCTCTCTCTCTCTCTCTCTCTCTCTCCCTCCCTTATATGTGTAATCTATATATATATATATATATATATATATATATATATATATATATATATATATATATATATATATATATATAAACATATGTAAGATTTATGAGCATGCATGTATGTATATGCAAGTATACACACGCATATATATATATTTATTCATATATATGCATATATAGATTTATATATATATATATATATATATATATACATATATATATATGTATATATATATATATATATATATGCATATATATGTATATATAAAACTGGGCAAGTAAATAACGTATAGGGTTGTGGTGGCCGATGCGATAACGTCCCTGACTGCTGAACGCCAGACTGGGGTTCGAGTCCCGCTCACACTCGTTACTTTATATGGTTGCTACAACCTCACCATCCTTGTGAGCTAAGGATGGGAAGTTTGGTGTAGGTCATAGCTCTGTCTGGTGAGTCATCAGCAGCCATTGCCTGGCCCTCCTTGGTCCTAGCTTGGGTGGAGAGGGGGCTTGGGCGCTTATCATATGTATAAATAGTCAGTCTCTAGGGCATTGTCCTGCATGATAGGGCAATATCACTGTCCGTTGCCTCTGCCATTCATGAACGACCTTTAAAGATATCAACGAAAATAACATCAAATATTCGATTTTTTTTTTTTTTTTTATTCCGAACATCCATGAATTTTTTGGACTTCGTGGGGGCAAGGTCCACAAAGTCTTCTCGGCGGATCTTATGTTTAAGGTCCGCTGAGTACCTTTTAGACCTCCCACCTACCGAGGAGTAGAAGGGTCCCTCTATAGATCTCCTTTTTGAGTAAGGCCCAAAGTCTTCTGTCTTTTCTTCAGCTGGGGAACATAAGTAACTGCAGGTTTGCGGGGTTGCTGTTAATCATAGGTTACCTTGAGAGAGAGAGAGAGAGAGAGAGAGAGAGAGAGAGAGAGAGAGAGCAGTTCGTGCGTCATTCTAGTTGTTAGCACTACTAATTAAACCTAAAATGTTTAAATGTTTCTTAAGATAATCTGAATGAAGGCATGATATAGTAGGTATTAATGAGAGAGAGAGAGAGAGAGAGAGAGAGAGAGAGAGAGAGAGAGAGAGAGAGAGAGAGAGAGAGAGAGAGAGAGATTTTATAGGCATAAGAATCAAAATAGCGACCTGAAAGTTGTTTATATCAACAAACAATCGCCCTTAACCTCCATGGCAACAGATTTCATCGTATCCATTATAAAAGAAACACATGCAAATGAACAGGGCAGAAACTCTTACGTCAGCTGTTCGCTACGTCATGTAAATTGAACCTTCCAGGAACCTGATGGCTGTTCCATAGATGATGGCAGTGCGCGCGCAGAGGTTTGGCCCTCCAAGGGAGCATCCTTATTTGGAAGCTATCTATATATTGCCCAAGATACATTTTGAATTGTGAGATGATTTGCCATGGGGTCGAATTGGATATTACTTTTAGGGCATGAATATATTTGTTTTTATTCATGTTTCATTACATCTGTTTGATTAATTAATAAATATAATTTACTTCTGTTGGTGGATGAATGATCATTTTTTATTCATGCGTAATTACATCTGTTTGATTAATTATGCAATTTACCTCTTTTAGTGGATGAATAATCATTTTTATTCATGCGTAATTACATCTATTTGATTAATTATTAAATAGAATTTACTTCTTTTAGTGGATGAATGATAATTTTTTATTAATGCTTAATTACATCTGTTTGGTTAATTATTAAATAGAATTTACTTCTTTTAGTGGATGAATAGTCCTTTTTATCCATGCTTAATTACATCTGTCTGGTTAATTATTCAATACAATTTACTTCTTTTAGTGGATGAATAATCATTTTTATTCATGTTTAATTACATCCGTTTGATTAATTATTAAATACAATTCACTTCTTTTAGTGGATGAATGATAATTTTTTTTTTTATTCATGCTTAATTGCACCTGTTTGATAAATTATAAAAGAAATAATTTACTTCTTACTTCTATTGGATGAATAATCATTTTTCATTCATGCTTTATTACATGTTTGATGAATTATTAAAAACAATTTACTTCTTTTAGTGGATGAATAATAATTTCATTCATGCTTAATTACATTTAATTGATGAATTATTAAATATAATTTACTTCTTTTGTTGGGTCATTTGCAATTTACAAATTTTGCTTAAAATGCCAAAAATTCATTTTTAGATAGTTGAATTATAAAACAAATATCTATAATACCGTACATATGGATGGGAATATTTTACCATCTAATTATCCATTTTAATTTAGGGTTGTGGTGGCCAATTTGGTAACGTCCCTGACTGGTGAACACCATACTGGGGTTTGAGCCCCATTCAAACTCGTTAGTTTCTTTGGTCGCTGCAACCTCACCATCGTTGTGAGCTAAGGATTGATGGAGCCTATAGGTCTATCTACTGAGTCATCAGCAGCCATTGCCTTGCCCTCCTTGGTCCTAGCTTGCGTGGAGAGGGGGCATGGGCGCTGATCATATGTATAAATGGTCAGTCTCTAGGGCATTGCCCTACTCCATAGGGTAATGTCACTGTCCCTTGCCTCTGCCCTTCATGAGCGGCCTTTAAACCTTTATATACATTTCTAATTTTGTCCACCTCTAAAACGTGCTGATTTGGAATAAATCATTAGCATCATAAATCCGGGTCTGCTAATTAAAACGCGGCAACTTCACTCTTCAATTAGCGACGGAGATCATTTTTATCTATTTTTTTTCTTGCTAAAAGCGTGGGCTGATGTTGTGGGCGTGCGCGGGCGTGGTAATACCGACACGCCTACCCATTCTTATAGCCACCGCCCATGTCAACATCTCTAGGTCTTGATTTCAGCAACGGCTTTGATGGCTTAAACCAATCATATCTGTATTGACTCGGCTTAAACGATGGTATTCGGAAGTTGTATATATATGTATATACATTTGCCTTTATATGAGACGCTTAAGCGTTGGTATGTATATGCTTTTTATATCTATGTATATGCTAAATTATATGTCTATTTCTACAAGAAATTTAGCTATATGCGCATTTCAGTGAATATGTTGTTATATATATATATATATATATATATATATATATATATATATATATATATATATATATATATATATATATTCAAAGTCACTCACATGGGTATGTTATGTGGCTAGTGTTGTGTTTTTTTTTCTTTTCTTTTTTCCACTGGGGGTCCATCACAGGTGCAGATATTTAATTTAAATTATCGTCTTGTCTTCTCTCGGAAGCAACCTCCTGTTAGGGAAACCATCTTAGTATTGTAATTTACAAGTATATATATATATATATATATATATATATATATATATATATATACATATACATATATATATAGTATACTGTATGTGTGTGGGTGTTTGTATGCTATAAATTAACATTCGACAGCTTTCCTATTTGAACGGAAATAAGAGCACAATGAACCAGGATATTGACTTCCTTTCCTAAGTGGATTAGCAAACCTATTATGGGATATAATTCCAACAAAATCGGTAATCCCACTTGATCCTATTCTATAGACATCTTGTTCAGCCACATTCTACTATATTTGTTCATGGCCGAAGCAACGACTATAATTTGTATTTCGCAAGTATTTATGTATGTATATCTAAAAATTGCGAAATTACATGTGTTTGTGTATGAACATATGTTTGTTTTATACACACACACACACACACACACACATATATATATATATATATATATATATATATATATATATATATATATATATACTGTATATATATATATTTATTTGTATATATATACATTTATATTATATATATAATATAAATATATATATATATATGTTTATATATATAAATATATATTTATATATGTATATATATATATATATATATATATATATATATATATATATATATATATATACATGTTTTTGTGTCTGGGTATGTTTATGCTTATGTATATCAGTACATTCTCGTGTTGTAACATCCACCGCTTTGGTAATGGAAATGTTTGATTACGGCAACATATGACAAACCCATAGAGGTAAACACCCCCTCCCCCCCTTTATCGTAAAGTCTGTAGGTTGTGGAAATGAGAAGGCAGGTGCCGACTTTGAAGTTTAATGAATGGGCCTTCGCCTTACGTAAACATCCTCTCATGGCTTTGTGTGACTTCGTTTTTGTGTGTGGTTTTTGTGTGGGATGCAAGTATTTCGGGATACCTTGTGATACCTTAACAGGTAAAATTCTCTGGTATATCACTCGCAGAAATATCCCAAGTAGAAAGATGCCTAGAGGAACTTCCACGAGGACGACATGGCTATCTCACCCGAAAATAGATTTTTCCTATTTCAAAATCCCTTTTTTCTATTACATGTGTGAAAGTATGGTAGTGGCTCCCACGGGTTTGGATATTTTAAATGGACAGGGATCTTTTCTTAGCACTGTATTTTAATTGTGAAGATAATAGTAATAATATCAATGGTAATGCCATTTGTTATGGCACTCATTTTGTTTAGTTTGATATTCTGATGGTAGCGATAGATAATTGTGTAATGCTGAATATTATGGAATAGATATTTCACCTTTCAGAAAACAGTTGCGTAGTAGAGAATACATTAGTAATTGAATAACGTTTGGTCATTTGATTATCTTAAAAGACTCCTAAACTATTCGGAAAGTGATATAAAATATTATTATAAATTACGATGATAATAATGATAACGAGGATAAATATGACCCCATTCGCACGGTTTCGAAATGTGTTAAAAACACTTGTATTTTTAAAGTAATATATAAATACAAATGTATTTATGAAATTTGTTTAACTTTTGTATCCTCTGACGAGTACAGTAGTCTTCGAAAAGTCTCATAAATTTCAACAACAATAATAACAATTTCGTTTTATTCCTTTTGGCCTTATAACTAAATCTAATCATTTAAGATGGGTATTATGGACTTTATACTCTTCATTATGGTAATGAAGTAATATTCTTCTATCGTAAGGTTTACTTCCATTCGTGGAGAATTGCTTTTTCTATAAATTATTGTTTTTTAAACTAAAAAGAAACGATATCTAAAAAATTCAGTTGACAGTATTTTCCTTTCGTAAATGTTATATCATTTAATTTTGAGGACAATCAATACTATCAGCATCGTAGTAGTAGTAGTAGTAGTAGTAGTAGTAGTAGTAGTAGTAGTAGTAGTAGTAGTACCCTTGGGTTCGATTTGTGATTTTGTTTTTATAGAATTTGGTGCAAGGAAATCTTATGAATGGCAGATACTAGTTTAGTTATAAAAAGTTTTGACTTTTTTTCAAGGAAGTGAAAGACACTGGACAATATTAGATGATCCTTTAATAATTATTAGTCATGTCTTAGAATTGGTGTAAAGGGAATAAAATGTAATCTTTATAGACACATATGTATCAGGAAGTGTTCATATATGTATAAACGTAGATATAGTAGCAAATATTTATATGATTATATAGGTAATATTGATATACAAGTACACACATATATATATATACATATATATATATATATATATATATATACACGCAATGTATATATTTATATACCTATAAAACACACACATAAATATATATATTATATATATATTATATATATATTATATATATATTATATATATATATATATATATATATATATATATATATATATATATATATATATATATATACTGTATATACATACATACATACATACATACATACATACATATATTACAGCCAGTGCGTGCATTTTTGTACATTTCCTGTCTAACCATAAAATATGCATGCATATCTTTACTCCATCTTCACGCCCAGTGCATTCCGTAACAGGCTGGTAAAAACTAAACTAATTCCTGAAAGTGTAAGGGGGAGAAACTAGCCACGCTCGTTACCGTTGTCCATTACCTGCTTCTCCTCCTCCTCCTCCTCACCATCATTACTTCCTAGCTAATGGCCGTCCTAATGGTCTTATATAGAAATGGGAGCTTGGCGAGCTCCGTAGCAAGGTACCAGAAACTTGTGTTAGCTGATGGTTTGAGTTTTATTAGTATTGTTATTGACATTATTATTATTATTATTATTATTATTGTTGTTGTTGTTGTTGTTATTACTACTACTATTATTATTATTATTATTATCATTATTTTGTTTTCATTAAAATTATTGTTGTTATTATTATTATTGCTGTTATTATTATTATTATTATTAGCTATGCTTCAACACTAGTTGGGAAAGCATAGTGGTATAAACCCAAGGGCTCCAGCAGGGGAAAATAGCCCCGGGAGGAAAGGAAATAAGGAAATAAATAAATTAAAAGAGAAGTTATGAACGATTAAAATAAAACATTGCTGGCTTATTTGAAGTGTTATGGCGTCGTAATATGAAGAAAGGTCATTGACACTTTTTTTTGTTTTCTTTTTTTATGACGGCACCAAATTGACATCGTTGTAGGATTTGTGCTTAGTTTGCGAAAATCACAGATTTGCAAACCAACGCCCCAACAAGGACTAGAATTGGAACTACGGAATTGAATTCTATCATATTCCGAACAGTTTAATGACAAAAATATACAAATTTATTTAAAACTATAGAATTCCAGAAATGTATCCTAAGAATAAGTTTCAGTAAATTAAATGGAGATGAAGAATGGAGAAGTATTGATTTAAACTCAAGACAGAGACGACAGGCGAAATCTAACCGAGGCCCTTGGCGTCAATTGGCTTAGGAGGAGATGAACTTGAATTGGAACTATGGAATAGAATTCTGTCATATTCTGAACAGTTTAAGGAAAAAAAATAAAAGATTTATTTAAAATTATCCGATTAAGAATAAGTTTCTGTGAATTATATGTAGGTGATAACGTCAGGATTGGTTCAAAAGTTCAAGAATATTATTATTATTATTATTATTATTATTATTATTATTATTATTATTATTATTTTTAGTGTAGTTAAACCAACCATAATAATTATGTTGACCCTTTTAGATTTAACACGAAAGTTTCGTTCTAGTTAACATACGATAAAAATGACAAGATTTAGACCCTTTATTGTACTAGCCGTTGGAAAAATATTGATAAAAATCTTTTTTTTTCTATTTTTACCGAATAATGGAGCAGCAAATAAATTATGTAAATTTTGTTGCTCTGAATAGAAACGATATAGATTTTAAGGATTCGCCTCTATAACTCTAGAACCCTATGTAAAATGGTGGAGATATTATGCATTGAGAGAGAGAGAGAGAGAGAGAGAGAGAGAGAGAGAGAGAGAGAGAGAGAGAGAGAGAGAGAGAGAGAGAGAGAGAGCGTAGGCAGAACGGCCTTCAGCATCAAGTGTAAACATAGCAGGGGGTACATCTGGATACCTCCGGATAACTCTCTTTAGTTGCATTGAAATCTCTTGGTTTTCTTGATGATGTGGAGTGGTGGCGAATTAGCGTTTGGGACGGTGTGAGGGGTTGCAATTATGCGGTGCGGGAGTGGGTGCGATACAGCGCCTCCTCTATTAGTTATGTTGGTAATATTCAGCAGATGTGGCGAAGCGTGGAACTTGGCGCTAACAGGTGGGGTCTCTGCAGAGCCTGGTAGGCAATTGGACTGGATTGCCCGTATTTGGTGGTCAGGATCTTACACCTTCACACACACATGTATTTGTGCTTTAGTGTGTGCGCGTGTGTGTTTGCATCCATTTTAAACCATTGTATATTGTTTTAACCAGATGCTTTAATATATTTTTGATAAATATTTTTTATCTATCAGTTGGAATGATTATGCAATATTTTTACATAGGTGTTTTGATCTGATAATCATTTATAGATAATACGTGGACACATTGATGAATCGTTTGCATTTGCAACAATAGTGTTCTTGCTCCCTCTGTCCTTTGCTGTGGTTTTTGGATCTCCTCCAATAAACACATTTAAAACATTGGTTAAGCTGTTCTTTTTGTCTTATAATTATTCAAAGGGTCGAATATGAAATTAGTTGTTTTGAGAGAATTCTGTTCATCTTTGGTTATGATGAAATATCCTTTGATAGATATAGGAATGAATTAATGACAAAACACGCTTACACCAGGCTGACATACATTCCTCATTGTCCCAATTTAGTGTCTAATTTCTCAAAGATAAGACAACCTTCTTTTGTAATGTGAATTTAGATTCGACTGAACCTCCTTTGAAATCTATCTTTTTGACGCATTTTTTTAACTTCTTTGATTAAAAATTTCTAAGAAATACTTTATTTAGTAAAGATATTACCTTGCAGTTTTTATAATCACAAACATTCCAGCTGTTTAGCTCTTCAATGAATAGATGTCAGGATGCCTGAAAACTTTAAATTAATCAATCAATCTTCAATGAATAGATCTTATCCTAATACCACTAGTCAGGTATATATATATATATATATATATATATATATATATATATATGTATATATATATATATATATATAATATATATACATATATATATATATATATATATATATACATATACATATATATATATATATATATATATATATATATATATTATTTCTACCTCATACTAGAATCAAACCCTTATCCCTTCAAATGAAAGGCAAGGTCGCTTGGGTTTGATCCCAGCATGAGGTATAAATTTATTTCTATTTGAGTACGATATTGTGTTGATTTTCATCCACACACACATGCACACACACAAACACACACATATATGTATATATATATATATATATATATATATATATATATATATATATATATATCAAGTTGTAAAACCAGTTTGGAAGACCTTTTATTTGGGAGCCCGTTCTCTTCCCAAGAAATCCTCCTGTATCTTGTGATCTCTCCAAGTGTTCCATTTTTAAAGACCACTTTTGTACCTTAGGGAGCATTGCCATTCCATGTAGGAGCTGTTTTTTTTTTTTTTCTTTCTTGACTTAACTACCATTTGAGATTATCTGTGAACGGTTGATTAGATTGAAGAATCCCTTGCTAAATAAAATTAAATTGAAAAGGAAAAAAATGGCCACTCATGACAGATGCGTTCAGAGCATTGTGATGAAACTAATTCAGATAGACCTCATTCTCACACCTACTGTTTCATTAGAACATCTGTCATTTGTCCACATCATATAAGGAACAGTAAGAAACAGCCGTCCATTGGACAGGAAAAGGAACAATGAAGTATATTTTTGGAGGACTATTTATGGCAAAATAGGGTGGTCCCTGTTCCCTCAGAAGGTCGTTTTAAATAGTCTTGTAATCATCCATACAAAATAATAATATATATATATATAACTATAAGCAGTACATATTCTTGTCATTAGATACTTGATTAGCTATGAAGTTTACACTAATTCAATATTTGTATAGATGCACGGAGCGTATATGTATGCCAGTAATTATATTCAATCTACAAAAATAAACATATTTTCATACACGCCTTATATCATTGTGGAACCTTTTTAGTATATTCAATTACATTAATATATTCCACTACAGCCAAACTTTGAATTCCTTTGCAGAGACTTTAAGAAGAGACTATTAAGCAAAAATATTCTGAAGTATTCATAAAATGCTATTAATCCTCCATAAACTTAACAAAAAAAAAAAATTATCTTGGAGAGAGGACCCAGCCCATTTTGTAGTCAGGTCTGCATATAAAAAACTATTCATATTTATGAGACCGAACCATTTATAGTTAGGACCTTGTTAGAGTTGAGGTCTACTTAGATTTTTGAGAAAGATCATCAAAATAAGTTGTTTACTAAGATTCATAAAACGGATGTATGCAGATGTATGTTTGATTTGGGATTTTACTCGATTGTTTATTTGTTTGTTAATGAAAATACGAAAGATCACGATAGCTATTTCAACTCTGAACAAAGCAGTTGTTAGGAGACATTCTTCTCATGACGAATTTAGGCCAATGTACAAAAGTGGTTAATATTTGTTGATAAAGAGAAATATGTGTCAATACCTGTAAGTGTGTTTGTATGTATATATAATTACGTACATGACATTCATGTGTTTCCCAACGCGTTTTGTGTATGACCATGTGTTTTGCTTATATATATTTTGATATACATTTTGTGTATTAATGTGTTGTACTTATAGGTATTTTGATATACATACTTAACCCAATAAACACATTGACGTTTGTGTTCTAACATAACCATGGGTACAAAAATTCCTTCACTCCCAAACGAACTGATTGAATGACGGGCAGATTCAAAATCTATTATATAGGCCAGATATCTTCGCAAAAGGCTACTTCTGTTCAACCGAGTGCGACGACAATTGTGAGTTTATTTCAAGAATTCGACCTCCAAATGTCAAAACCCCACAGAGATGACATTGTCTTCTGGTTCCCACTTTTGTATTGTTACAGTATTATTCGTTTTGTCTTTTTAAAGTTCTTTTGCTCCTCCGCAACTTGTTCACATAATTGTATAAAAACTGTAATTGATTAAATTCCTTATTCCAGATCTAATATTAATTCCTGGAACTGTCGTTCAGTTACCTTATATTACGAGCGTTATGGAATCGATAATATTTTGCAAATCCTTTGCATTCTCTTCGTGTTGGTAAATCATTGGAACTTCTGCAGTTTAAACTGACTGCGAATACTTTTTTGTTAAATAGAAACACACATGTTTCACTTTATAATTTGACTGCTTTCTTCTTATTCTCTTTTTATTCTATGATATGTATTTTAATTCTATATTTTAGTTTCCGTATTAGGCTGATTTCATTATGGAGCCCTTGTGGCTGGAATATGCCATCGCAAACTGGTATTGCGACTTGGCATATAATCTATATATGTATATCATCATCATCATTAATGCACTGCAGGAGAAAGGCCTCAGACATGTCCATTCACTCCCGTCTGTTTATGGTCTTTCTATGTCAGTCTATACCGACAAATTTTCTTAGCTCGTCAATTCATCGTCTATTCTTCCTTCCCCTGCTTCTTATACAATCTAAAGGGACCCACTCTGTTATTCTTAATGTCCATCTATTATCTGTCGTTCTCATTATATGTTCTGCCCATGTCCATTTCTTTTTTTTTACAATTTGCTATAAGTGTGCGTGTGTATATATATATATATATATATATATATATATATATATATATATATATATATATATATATATATATATATATATATATACATATATATACTTATATATGTAACTTTGTGTGTGTATATATATATATATATATATATATATATTTATATATATATGTATATATATATGTGTATATGTGTACGCGTGGGAGTTTGCGCGCGCGCTCCCCACATATGTCATACTCTGTAAATGATGTCAGCATAACTACAAACTGTGTTCCCCTTAAGGGTCTATCCATTTTCTGGAAAACATGTCATCGGACGCAAGCCACGCCGTTACGTGATCGAAAGATTTGATGGTATGGAAATTCTTAAACAGTAACGCGACAGACAAGCAGCACATCGCAAATCGTTTAGCGTGAGAATAACGGAGATCATCTTGTGACAAACTACAATCGCGAGTAATCTCGGGTAACTTTCTGCTACATCTAGCGCAGTTCTCTGGATGCGGACGATCAAAATCGTCCAGGTAGATTCCAGCTTACAGTTAGAAAGTCCACCAACCGAGAAAACGCTTTGAACATCACGTTTTTTTTTTTTTTTTTTTTTTTTTTAATGCCCGAATTTCCTATTTGACGTTATTGATATTTTCACCTCTAAATGAGATCTCTTGCTTGAGGTTACACTCAGGCGCACTATTCTATCTTATTTTTCTTCCTTTTTTTTATTTTTTTATTGCTATTTATATACGAAAGATTTATTTCAATGTTACTATTCTTATAATATTTTATTTTAATTGTTCATTATTTTTCTTGTAGTTTCTTTATTTCCTTATTTCCCGTCCTCACTGGGCTCTTTTACTTATTTTTCTTGTAGTTTCTTTATTTCCTTATTTCCCGTCCTCACTGGGCTATTTTACCTGTTGGACCCGTTGAGCATATACTAGCCTGCTTTTCCAAATAGGGTTTTAGCTTTGTTAATAATAATAATAATAATAATAATAATAATAATAATAATAATAATAATAATAATAAAGAACGGTGTCATTCATGTTTTCTTGCTGAATATTTGTCGGTAAACAAAATGAGATATTGAAAAAAAAAGAAAAAAATTCTAGTGATTAATCGCGTCTTATTTTATAACGAAAGTAAAATCTTCCTGATTATATTGGAATGCGTTATATAGCAAGCCACTGGTTGGAGAACTGGTCTTCATTAAGGTTTACGGTTCAATTTTGTCTCAGAATGTCTTCAACCTGTCATTCTCTATCAAAAGTATTCTCAATTTTACTAAATATTAATAAAACTTCTGTAAGGGGAATATAAATACCACAGAGAGAGAGAGAGAAAAAATTGGAAAAGAGTTGTGCCGGTATCCTAAAGATTTACACGAATTTGTTTAAAAAAATGTTTAATAATTAACGTTGTTTTCTTTATACCAATATTGCTGTGAAAATTACTAGTTTAACAAAGTGGAGGTAAGAGAACAGTAGGTAATAGGGCGAAATTTTATTGCGATGGAGACTCGCTTACTTTACGATGGAGATACGATTTTATTGCGATAGAGATGCGACAGTCTCCTTGTGCTCTTGAGTGCTGCACCAGAAAGACGTAAGTGTGTCTGTTGTTGTTCGGTAACCGTAAGTGTTGGCGGAGGATGAATGGAAGGTTTTGAGGGGTGTGCGTTGTGTCTTTGCAGAAAGGTGTAGAACTCAAGAGGATAGCATGAAAAGTAAAGATTCAATTCCCTTTACAAGATCAAGCTTAGAGTTCAAGTTATTACCTCCTCCAACGAAGCTGGAACAAGGATATGTTTTACCCCCTTTTTGTGTGTTTGTTTGCTTTTGAACAACTTCCTGATCACAATTTTAATCGTAGAGTAAGGAAACTTTTAGGGATTAAAAAATCTGGAAATGATTAAATTTTTGGATGTCAAGGTTAAAGTTCAAGGTCACGGTCAAGCAAAATGTCCCATTCACGTAACCAGCTATAAGTTTGGACATCGTTGTCACAGAGACTTCAAACTTGGTTCATATTTAAGGGTATGAAAATCCACGCCAATCAATACTGGTTAAGGTCAAGATCAAGGTCGAGTAAAAGGTTGAGAAATTATCTGCTGCGACGGAGGTCTGCGCTCTACTGAGCGCCCCTCTAGATATTTAGAGAATTTATTCCCTTGCAACACACGCAATTATCACTGAAAATATGTTAACCTTTGGTTATTTCGCATATACACAGATAGGATTGTTCATAAAATTTATGTCGTTGTTTATGCAAATTAACTAATTTAGTTAATCAATTGAAGGAAACTCTTTAGGGATAGGTCCTATACAACGACTGTCCTTCAGTGATAACTAAATCTGACAGGATAATATAAAGAATATCACCTCTTGTACATGCATGTTTAATACATTAATTATTCTGCCTTGTTTTGAATTTTTATTTTCTGGAGATTATTATTATTATTATTATTATTATTATTATTATTATTATTATTATTATTATTATTATTATTAAAAGCTACGCTATAACCCTAGTTATAAAAGCAAGATGCTGTAAGCCCAAGGGCTCCAACAAGGGAAAATTGCCAAGTGAGGAGAGAAAACAAGGAATAAAAAAAGTACTAGAGAAGAATGAACAATCAAAATGAAATATTTCAAGAACAGTAACAACATTAAATTAGATCCTTCACATATCAAGTATAAAAACTTAAAAAAAAAAGAAGAAAAACAAGATAGAACAGTACCCTCAAAAGTACCCCTGGGATTAAACTCATGTTTTTGTCGCAGATTTCGAGGTATTCAAAACTTTCCTTTTCGAAAGTAGAAACTCTCCTGCAGATAATGTATTAACACTTAAAGTCGTAATTGGGGAGACCTCCTCGTTAAATTTCTTAAATACTCGCGTGATGTGATTTCCGAGAAGTTAAGTGATTTATGAGAATTTACTTAGTAAGTTCTGACGTTTCTAAGTGAATCTGAAAGTTCTAGAATTCCTAGCAAATTTTCAGTTAATTATCTCGGTAACTTATTTTTATCTTTACAAAATATAAAAAATGATAGAATCTCTACAATTTCTCTTCATAAATTTATAAGTTTTTTCTTGCTTAACCAAATAAATAAAAAAATACTGTAGTATCCGTATCATTTATTTAGTTCCTTATTTCCTTTCCTCACTGCGCTATTTTTC
>NC_090742.1:17798204-17800704 GCF_036898095.1 Palaemon carinicauda
ATAATAATAATAATAATAATAATAAGTCTTATAATGTAGTTTGTAATACTTTAATTTTCTAATCCGTTTGTTTTGGTTTTTTATTGGTTGTTACGTGTTTTTTTTTTATAAATTTTCTTATCCTTTTTTTTTTTTGTTCCAAAATCATATATGAATTTCTTGATTGGTTGTTACGTGGTTTTAATTTTCTTATCTGTTTGTTTTGTTGTCTTTCTTGTTCTAAAATCCTATATGAATTTTGTTATTGGTTTTTGCGTGGTGAAAGGGTTTGCGTATCGCTATGATCAACAAAGCTGTACTAGTCAGGGACACCCATATTAGGTTGGTTTGCTGTGAGTGTTTAGATGAAAATCTCCCACCATCACCAATCTGCACTAGCCAGCGTGATAACTGGCCAAACCCCCGACATGAATAAGGACATGTTTGAGGCCTTTGTCCTGCAATAGACTAGAAATGGCTGCAATTATTGTTGTACTTTTAAAATATATTCACATCATGATATTTTATATTTTGTGGGACTCCTTGAAAGATTGACATCAATATTTTCCTTCGTAGTTCATATCTGATTATAATCCTTCAATCCATTTCGTGTTTATATTTTCTTTAGAGACATCTCCATTTCTAAAGAAATATATATTATCCTGGTACTTATCTAAATATTGGTTAAAGAAATTACATAATTTCCGATACAAAATTATCTCGATATATTTGACTATATTAATTTAATATCTGTAATAAGCGCGTGCGCATGCGCACACACATATACACACATAAATATATATATATATATATATATATAAATATATATATATATATATATATATATATATATATATATATATATAAATATATATATATGTATATGTGTGTATATATATATATATATATATATATATATATATATATATATATATATATATATATACATATACAGTATACTGTATGTTTGTATGTATGTATGTATATGTATAAATTCGGAAATCTATATCAGTATAGGTATATATATTTGTGCATGTGTATTCCCATCTCCTTAGCTATACATACACACACTGTACATACTTATTCATAAAAAGTAAACACGCATTCATAAACGTGTAATTGCTCCTGGAACCAATTTCTAAATTATTTCCAAAGGAAATTCGTAACAGGAACGCTAGTATAAGATTTTTGAACCGAAAGATCCTATCGTAAGGTCTATAGATATAATAGTTTTTTTTTTTTTTTTTATCACCCGCTTGTGTTCAAAGAGAACAGTTAAGACAGTCAGGTTACTTAGTGAAATGTATAATTTAATTTTATTGGGAGAGAGAGAGAGAGAGAGAGAGAGAGAGAGAGAGAGAGAGAGAGAGAGAGAGAGAGAGAGAGAGAGAGAGAGAGAGAATGTTATCCATTCTTATCGCGTTAATTGTTGGTATTTTGACTTTAGAAACTTTAGATGGCGTTCATACATTGTAGCTTAGATGATAATAATAATAACAATAATAATAATAATAATAATAATAATAATAATAATAATAATAATAATAATAATAGACAATTAGTCTTTTGAACTTTATCAATTTAGCGAAAATTGCTACCGTTTTTTTTTCTTTTTCTTTTTATATGATACATGAGTAAATATTCCAAACAGGAACTGGATTCATTCATTCATAGCCGCATAACTCTTAAGATAAATCAAGCGTTATTTGACAAACCCCCGTTGCTGTTGCAAGAATAATAATTTGGAACAACAAAACTGGAAACTTCAGTAATGCGCTGCATTGCGTCAAGCCAGACAAGTCAATTTTAGGCAATTTTTTTTTTCTTCTTCTAAATGAATGTTGTGTAGCTGTGTAAAAGGACTCTCACACCGCAGCTGTCTAAAAAAACTCTCACACAGCAGCTGTGTAAAAGGACTCTCACACCGCAGCTGTCTAAAAAAACTCTCACACAGCAGCTGTGTAAAAGGACTCTCACACCGCAGCTGTCTAAAAAAACTCTCACACAGCAGCTGTGTAAAAGGACTCTCACACCGCAGCTGTCTAAAAAAACTCTCACACAGCAGCTGTGTAAAAGGACTCTCACACAGTAGCTGTGTAAAAGGATTCTTACACAACAGTTGTATGAAAGGATTCTTGCACAGCAGCTGTGTAAAAGGACTCTTACATAACAGCTGTGTAAAAGGACTCTTACACAGCAGCTGTGTAAAAGGACTCTCACACACCAGCTGTGTATAAGTACTCTTATACAACATCTGTGTAAAAGGACTCTTACACAGCAGCTGTGTACAAGTACTCTTACACAGCAGCTGTGTGCAACTGTGTGAAAGTACTCACACACAGCATCTGTGTAAAAGTACTCTCACACAGCAGCTGTGTATAAGTACTCTTATACAACAGCTGTGTAAAAGGACTCTTACACAGCAGCTGCGTAAAAGGACTCTCACACACCAGCTGTTTATAAATACTCTTATACAACAGCTGTGTAAACACACAGCATCTGTGTAAAAGTACTCTCACAC
>NC_090742.1:17805704-17808204 GCF_036898095.1 Palaemon carinicauda
AGTTAATTCAATCATTTTTTGAATCAGGTAATATTAAAGACAGAAATAACGCAATGGGAAAAATTCATGAAAATCGTGGAGTAATCTCGTAAGAACGCGAACTAGAGTTTCAATTTTGTATGTGTGTGTGTGGTCATCTCCTTTCGTTATAAAAATTTGCAGGAAATCAGGTAATAACGAAATATTACTGGCGAGTAACAGTTATCAACAGTATTATGTATCCTCTACTGTTTGTTTTAAATGAATTTTAAGTCTAGTACTTGGGAAAGTCGTAATGAAAGACTGGTTTCAATTTTATGTCCAATACTTCAGGAAGTCATGATTAAGGACTGGCCTCTGAAGCGAAGAAAAAATGCCTAACACTGAAGTCACCGCTTGTAATAGTAGATGATTTTTTTTTTATTAGACTTTTGTTTCCGACTTTATTATTTGTATAGTAGGCCCCAAATACTCTTTAGGGAGAAGCATACGTTTAAAGGTTACACATGAATGACAGAGGCAAGGGACAGTGACAGTGCCCTAGAGACTGACCATATTTACGTATGAGTAGTGCCCAAGCCCTTTCTCCACCCAAGCTAGGACCAGGGAGGGCCAGGTAATTGCTGCTGATGACTCCATAGGCCCACTCAAAACCCCCATCCTTAGCTCACAAGGATGTTGAAGTTGCAAACGCTACAAGGAACTATCGAATTTGATTGGGTCTCGAACTCCAGTCTAGCGGATCGCTAGGCACTAGTAGCCGTTTCCAATAGACTATTACAATCCGGTATTCTGTCTTAATTGTATCTTAAAGGAAACGTTTCAAGTTCTTCATATATCTAGAAAACGTTTCTGACTTTGTGCTAAATTTTCCTACTATAAAACGTTATTTCCTTTATCATTTTTATTAGATGATTATCATTATCACGTTAATTTTCATAAATTAGGCTTTTTTAACTTTGTTATATCTCAAGGACATTCCCTGACATATTTGAAGGCACAATTTACATCTATTGCCTCTAAAGACAGATTCTTCTGACAGTAAAGGAACAATTCCCCAAAATTTAAGATGATATAGTTTCATTTTATTATAAAAAATATTATTTTCTTAAGTTACCGATTTCGATATATTGGAGGCTGCAGAATCCTTTCGTATACTGCAAGTCACAAGCTGAAAATTCATCTCATGCTTAAATTTAATTAGTGTCACTGAAGTCTGTTATGAAATGGTCATTTCATTGCTAATTTCAGATCAGTTTTGTTAATAATGAAATAACACAATTTTAAAGCAATAAACGAAAATTATTCATGAAACGCTTTTAGATTTTGGTTAAGCCTACATAAAAGAAATTTATGTTAATGAAACAACACAGGATACATATAAATTTCTTATCTACAAATGTCTAGCAACATTTATTCCAGGATTTTTACCGTTTTAAAAACGGATATATTGACGTAAAGGAGTGATATTACGGTCACCAACCCGTAAAAGATAATAACGAACTAAGATAATATTACGGTCGCTTGTATTTTAATGAAATACGGTTGAGAGCAATATATTTTTACGGTGAATTTCCGATTAAAATTACGGTTTTTCCCAAGTGTACTCAAAATGTACACTGCCGAAAAGACTTCTTTATATCCTTTTCGAATTCGAAGACAAGGAGAGAAAGTGGGCCAGTAGAGCTAAGTAAAGTAACATGATGCCATAAAACATAAAAAAAAAAAAAAAAAAACAAGAACGACTCATACAGGAGCTAAACCTGGACGACCTTCGCATGCAATAACCTTTTGTAACGACTGTGCTGCACTTTTATATGAATAAATCATATTGGATAAAATACGCTTATGGGCATATGTATACATACATGTATATACATATGCGCCTCCCCCTTTCATGTATAGATGGTTTAAGACTTTCTCTTCTCTGCTGTCCTTGTGACCTTCTTTCTCTCAATCCACGCTAACGCTGTTATCCATTTCTTGCTGGGTCGACTGGTGGGCGATGGGCGGGAGTCGAACCATGAAGTTTTGCAGAGTGAGTTAAGTGCTCTGATTATGAGGTGAGATATATATATATATATATATATATATATATATATATATGTATGTATATATATATATATATGTATATGTATATATATATATATATATATATATATATATGTATATACACACACACACACACACATATATATATATATATATATATATATATATATCTTTTTGGAATGGGGGATACCTTAACGTGATGAAAGAGTTTGTGTATCACCATGATCAGCAAAGCTTTACTAGTCAGGGACACCTATAGTAGATTGGTTTGCTGTGAGTGATCAGCCGAAAGGCTCACACCATCACCAATCCACACTGGCCATCGTGGTGATGAATACTTTCCAAAGGACATGTCTGAGGCCTTTGTCCTGCAGTGAAGTAGAAAAAGTTGCATTTGTTGTTGTTTAGTTAAATAAATAGATAGGTGTAAACTTCTAGTGTATTGTGGTTACTCTTGAGGTTTTGCGGG